>NC_139995.1:26907486-27011509 GCF_964263955.1 Coregonus lavaretus
ATGACAACGACCCTAAACACACAGCCAGGGCAACTAAGAAGTGGCTCCGTAAGAAGCATCTCAAGGTCCTGGAGTGGCCTAGCCAGTCTCCAGACCTGAACCCAATAGAAAATCTTTGGAGGGAGCTGAAAGTCCGTATTGCCCAGCGACAGCCCCGAAACCTGAAGGATCTGGAGAAGGTCTGTAAGGAGGAGTGGGCCAAAATCCCTGCTGCAGTGTGTGCAAACCTGGTCAAGACCTACAGGAAACGTATGATCTCTGTAATTGCAAACAAAGGTTTCTGTAGCAAATATTAAGTTCTGCTTTTCTGATGTATCAAATACTTATGTCATGCAATAAAATGCAAATTAATTACTTAAAAATCATACAATGTGATTTTCTGGATTTTTGTTTTAGATTCCGTCTCTCACAGTTGAAGTGTACCTATGATAAAAATTACAGACCTCTACATGCTTTATAAGTAGGAAAACCTGCAAAATCGGCAGTGTATCAAATACTTGTTCTCCCCACTGTATATAATAATATAATATAATATATATACATATACATACATACACATACATATACACATATGTACATATAAATACATATACATACATATATATATATACACATATCCGTTTTTAAAATATATTTCCCTTTATTACTTTCCAACCCTGGACACTGGACTTTTTCTTTGCAACTCTGCCTAGGTCAGCATCCCGGAGTCGCCTCTTCACTGTTAATGTTGAGACTGGTGTTTTGCGGGTACTATTTAATGAAGCTGCCAGTTGAGGACCTGTTAGGCGTCTGTTTCTCAAACTAGACACTCTAATGTATTTGTCCTCTTCCTCAGTTGTGCACCGGGGCCTCCCACTCCTCTTTATATTCTGGTTAGAGCCAGTTTGCGCTGTTCTGTGAAGGGAGTAGTACACAGTGTTGTACGAGATCTTCAGTTTCTTGGCAATTTCTCGCATGGAATAGCCTTAATTTCTCAGAACAAGAATAGACTGACGAGTTTCAGAAGAAAGTTTTTTGTTGTTATTTGTTGAGAGAGTGAGAAACCGAAGTGAGAAGGGAGGGGGGGGGACCAGACAGGACAGGATAAAGAAGAGAAGGAGAGTGATTAGAGTAAAGAAGCAGGCTGGGGTGGTTCAGGCATTTCACAGTGTGTGTGTGTGTGTGTGTGTGTGTGTGTGTGTGTGTGTGTGTGTGTGTGTGTGTGTGTGTGTGTGTGTGTGTGTGTGTGTGTCGGATGGCAGATCAAACCCAGCTGGCTCCCATTTGCCCAGGAATGAGTCTGCACCTCTCAGAGGCGTGTATGTGTAGTCCTGCATAATTACAGCTTCATCATAGACCGCCTGGCTCCAGTAAGCACATATAAAACACGGAAACTCACATACATTTAATGCATTGTATGTGTCCTCACATACACAAACACACACAAACACTGCAGGTTTCACAGGCATGCGCATATACCCCTAAACAGTCCCAACGGGTTGGATTTTACTGTCTCCAGATGCACACACACACACACACACACACACACACACATACACATACGCTCCCTCACACAATTATGCTCTCACTCACAGTCTGTTTGAGCCAGATGAGTAATTCTACAGTCTGTGTTCCATCCAGTGAATAGCTTGGAGATTGGAAATGACATGCAGTAGACCAGGCGTAGGCAATCCTGGTGCTGGAGTGCCAGAGGCACTTCATGTTTTTGATTTAACCAACCTGGAAAACCAGTTGTGTTGAATTTAGGCAATCACTGAACTGATCAATTAGCTCAGTTGGTCAGTTGTGGTGCCTAGTTGTCCATGTGTTTGTTTGTTATACGTGGTAGTCTTAAGCTGTGTTCACATTGGCAGTTTGAAGTTACACAAATCCACATTTTGTTGCATATCCGATTAGAAGCTGTTCTTTATCCTGCAGTCTGAACAGCCAAAAAGCACATGGGATCGGATATTTCAAGCCACATTTCAAACCATCTTTGTAGGTGGTTTGAAGTCAGATACCAATCTGATTCCTGTCCATGTGACTTGTGTCTGAATGGTCAAATCTGATTTATTTGCCTTCAAGTGGTTTTTAGACTGTTAGCGGTTAAAAGTGTTGGGCCAGTAACCGAAAAGCCACTGGTTCGAATCCCTAAGCCAACTAGGTGAAAAACCTGTCGATGTGCCCTTGAGCAAGGCACTTAACCCTAATTGCTCCTGTAAGTCGATCTGGGTAAGAGCCTCTGCTAAATGACTAAAATGTAAATGTAAATTTGGCATATCTTGTTGCTTGCTAGCTACTCTGGCAGTTTGACAAGAACATGTGGTAACTTGTTAATCGTTTACAAACAAATGAGTGAATGTGCTAGAAAGCAAAACGTCTACCTAGCTGTCTAGTTGTCTGCTGTGGCTAGCCAAAAACGACTTTTTTTGAAAGTTGGATCATCTTATCCTTTGAGGCTTTAAAAGTGTTCTTACCCTATGATTTAGTGAATTTGTCCATGGCAGGCATTGTTGTCACCTTACATTGCTACATAACTTCTAAGTGATAGGAAGCATGAGCACCACCACCAATCAGCCTACACCACCACGCACACACCCGTTGTTACTATGACAACTAGAGTAGCCATGTCAGCAAATGACTGCTGTCTGAACACACAAATCCGATTTGTTTGGACAGTCAGTAAACCAAAACGGATTGGAAAAACAAAACTGATTTGAGCATTAAGGCCTGCAGTGTGAACAAGGCTTAAGTGTACTGTACATTGGCAACTCTACCAAAGACAAAACAAAGCAGCTTCAGTCAGTGACAAAATATTGCTGTTTCAGTTGTTCTCAGCAACTTGAGGAGACATTCAATAACTTCAGAAGAATTCAAGTATAACAGATTATAGCTTTTTTTAAGTTGTCTTCATAAAGGTTTTGTGAATGTGTGTGTCCTGTCTCTCTCTCTCTCCCTCTCTCGCTGTGTGTTACCTCCAGATGAATGTGTGTCCTGTCCCTCTGTCTCAGTCGCTCCTCTCTCTCGCTGTGTGTTGCCTCCAGATGTGGACGGGAGCCTGGAGCCCCTCATCGAAAGGCCAAAGTTCAAACCAGATGGGTTGCTAGGAGACGCGGAGAATGGCAACAACAACAACAGTCTCTCACAGCCGGACCTGACGACACCTAGCAAGACCATTATCTGTGAGAGACACACACGTATGCACATGTGTACACACTCTCTCACGCACACACACATACACACACACACACACACACACACTGAATGTTTGGGTTCCATTACTGAGCCCTGGTGTTGTGAGTCACACTGTCTTGACCCTGAATGAACACACACAGCCCCAAGAAATAGGTCAGGTACACGGTCACATACACACATACATACATACATACATACACACACGCTCACATACACACGTACATACACCTTGGTCCTCTGTAGCTCAGCTGGTAGAGCACGGCGCTTGAAACGCCAAGGTAGTGGGTTCGATCCCCGGGACCACCCATACACAAAAATGTATGCACGCATGACTGTAAGTCGCTTTGGATAAAAGCGTCTGCTAAATGGCATATTATTATTATTATTATTACCTTTGAATTGAATTGTCAACAGAGGGAGTTAAGTGGGCTAGGTTCCGAATTGCTGCAGAACACGTGTTTACATGCAACACGCCACTTGCTACAGCCAAATGAAACACCTCTCTCCTCTCCTCCATTTGACTATTTTCTCTCTGTTTGGTGGTAACTGTGATTGTTAGGGAGTCGCTATGGCTACTGAACGTAGGTGAGTCTGGCAGTATAGTTTTTGGCAGTCTCTCCCCCTTATTCTCTTGGGCATCTGTGTGATGGTTGAACCATGTATGAGTGATGTATGAGTTATCATCATAGTTGATGTACAAATAGTGTTAAACCTTTCCCTGGGCTAACAGTTTATAGTCAGACGTTTTGGATTATGGGGGTCACTACACACATAATCACACTGCAGTCAGGTCAGGGGGCCTCTCCTCTCCTCCACCTCGGTGCGTACGGGAAAGCAACCTGAGCTACTTCCTGACAGTAACTCTTGGTTTCTGAGTTACCGCAAAATAACTACAGAATCTGTTTATGATGGTGTATTTGAGAGGCTGTGTCAGAGAGAGAGATTGGGTAATACTAAGAGAGGGACTGGGTTTATGGTTATGGGTGAATTGGGGTGGGTAGTGTTGAAATCCTTATGAAAAAGGTTTCTGTGTGTGTGCGTCTGTGCAGGCGTGTGTGTGTGTGTGTGTGTGTGTGTGTGTGTGTGTGTGTGTGTGTGTGTGTGTTAGTATTAGTCTAGGTCTGGATCCAACATTATTCTCTCTTTTATTTTATGTCCTCCATAAATGCAGCTCCATACCCTGTGCTACTGCCGCAAGAGTTATGCAACTACGGACAAAATGTACAACATTTACATTGTAGTCATTTAGCAGACGCTCTTATCCAGAGTTATTTACAGTTAGTGAGTGCATACATTTTTCATACTGGCCCCCCGTGGGAAACGAACCCACAACCCTGGCGTTTCAAGCACCATGCTCTACCAACTGAGCTACAGGGGACCATCTCCTATACCTCCCTCCATCCCCCCTATATCTCCCTCCATCGCCCCCTATACCTCCCTCCATCCCCCCTATACCTCCCTTCATCCCCCCATCCCCCCCATACCTCCCTCCATCCCCCCATACCTCCCTCCATCCCACCTATGCCTCCCTCCATTCTCTATACCTCCCTCCCTCCATTCCCTATACCTCCCTCCCTCCATCCCCTATACCTCCCTCCCTCCATCCCCTATACCTCCCTCCATCCCCCATACCTCCCTCCATCCCCCTATACCTCCCTCCCTCCATCCCCCATGCCTCCCTCCATTCCCTATACCTCCCTCCCTCCATCCCCTATACCTCCCTCCCTCCATTCCCTCCCTCCATCCCCTATACCTCCCTCCCTCCATCCCCCATGCCTCCCTCCATTCCCTATACCTCCCTCCCTCCATTCCCTATACCTCCCTCCATCCCCTATACCTCCCTCCCTCCATTCTCTATACCTCCCTCCATCCCCTATACCTCCCTCCCTCCATCCCCCATGCCTCCCTCCATTCCCTATACCTCCCTCCCTCCACCCCCCATGCCTCCCTCCATTCCCTATACCTCCCTCCCTCCATTCCCTATACCTCCCTTAATCCCCTATACCTCCCTCCCTCCATTCCCTATACCTCCCTCCATCCCCCTATACCTCCCTCCCTCCATCCCCCATGCCTCCCTCCATTCCCTATACCTCCCTCCCTCCACCCCCCTATACCTCCCTTAATCCCCTATACCTCCCTCCCTCCATTCCCTATACCTCCCTCCATCCCCTATACCTCCCTCCCTCCATCCCCCATGCCTCCCTCCATCCCCCTATACCTCCCTCCCTCCACCCCCCTATACCTCCCTCCCTCCATCCCCATACGTCCTTCCAACCCTCCTCCTGCTCCAGTTAAATGTTGCCCGGAGGCACAGCGTTCCCTCCCCCAATCCCAACCTTAACCATTAAAGGGACAATGCAAAACGGACCTTAGATCAGCATCTACAAGCAACTTCATCCAACTCTACCTTCCTCCCTCCCTCTCATCCTCCCTCCCATCCTCTTTTCCTCCCTTCCACCCATCCTCCCGCTGTTACGTCTGGTTTTCTCTTTTGATGCAGATGGCTTGTGTGTGTGTGTGTGTGTGTGTGTCTGGGGCTCGTACTGTGTGTGCATGTTTGTGTGTGAGTGTGTGCATACATTTGGGTGTGTGTGTGTGTCTGGAAGTCGTACAGTTGTGAACACTATTGTATCATCAGCACCCTACAGGAACACTGTGACTAACTTTATAGACCCCCTCACTCTGCTACAACTACAGCAATAAAGAGAGAGAGAGTTTGGCTATGGCCTGTACACTGATTAGGAAATATGAAATAGTGGCTCTTGCTGCTACTAGATGACTATGGTTTGTGTGTGCGTGGTGATGTCATGATGTAAATGACTTGTGTGGATGAAAACAGAAGCGAGATTGCATTCTGCAGCCCAGATGCTCTGGCTCGCAGTGATGACATCATGGTTGTAGCATGTGTCTGGCGCTGGGCCTCTGACAAGCTGTCTGAGAACAATGTGCAGAGAGAGCTGTTAACGGGTGTCTGTGTGTGTGAGAGAGAGCTGTTAACGGGTGTCTGTGTGTGTGAGAGAGAGCTGTTAACGGGTGTCTGTGTGTGTGAGAGAGAGCTGTTAACGGGTGTCTGTGTGTGTGAGAGAGAGCTGTTAACGGGTGTCTGTGTGTGTGAGAGAGAGCTGTTAACGGGTGTCTGTGTGTGTGAGAGAGAGCTGTTAGAGCGTGTGTGTGTGTGTGCTGTTGTGTGTGCTGTGCCACATATGTGAATGCTATTCTCTTTGGTAGTTGAGTAGTGTGTTTCTGTTTCTTTAGCACATTGATTCAATAAAGCAGCCTCATCGCTCATACGTCATTGACACTGTCAGTGGCTTAAGCCTACGTCACAGTCCTACACAGACTGCCAGTAAGAAGCTCTGAATAAGTGAGTGTTGGTTACACTTTCCTAACTCATGATAAATCTCTCCTATGGGCTCTCCTGTTTTTCTGGGAGTCTTAAAATAAGCTCTGTTAGTCATTTGTCAGTTCTGAGTAAGAGAAGGATACTAGAGAGAGATGGGGGAGGAGGGGTGTGTGTTTGGGGGTTGGTGACTGGGTGAAAGGCTGTCTGACTCCTGACTGATCTCTACTTTGGGGGTCTTCTGTTTCCATCCAAACCTCAGGTCTGCTCCTGCTCCTACTGGTGGTCGTCACTAGTTACCACAGCCACAAAGTAATAAAACTTGCCTATTTCTACAGTTTCTCTTCTTAAAATCTGATTTGAACCTTAAACACACTGCTAACCATATGACTAACCCTAACCTTAAACACACTGCTAACCATATGACTAACCCTAACCTTAAACACACTGCTAACCATATGACTAACCCTAACCTTAAACACACTGCTAACCATATGACTAACCCTAACCTTAAACACACTGCTAACCATATGACTAACCCTAACCTTAAACACACTGCTAACCATATGACTAACCCTAACCTTAAACACACTGCTAACCATATGACTAACCCTAACCTTAAATAAAAAAATAAAAAGCTAATTTTTGTTTTCATGAATATTTACGATATAGCCAATTTAGATTGTGGCTGTGGTAACTAGTGACAACCCTGTTACACTGACCACCATCACCACCACTCTCACTGTTAGTCAGAGTCCAGTGCTCTGTCAGACCCCTCAGTCACACTCTCTCAATCACTTTCTCTGGCACCACAATGAAACACAGAGAGTTAAGGACCCACAGGGTCCATTCAGACAAGTTAATAACAGTTGAAATGGAGCAATATTTTGTGAACTATTTAGTTTTTAGCTTTGTAAGGCGTACAATCACGCACACACAACACTGCCATGGAAAGGCTGAGTTGGCAGCTTGGTGAGATCAGTATGATGCTGGGATCATTAAAGGGGATGTGAACTGGGTTAGAGTGTTGCCGATGTGAAATGTAACAGGATCGTGACACAGTGCCTTTAATTACACACCAGTCTGTGATGAATCTCTCCTCTTCCTCATCCTCCTCTTCCTCCTGGAGGCCTCAGTCCTGATGGTGACACACACGCACACACACAAAGGGCCTGGAAAGAGTACATCATCTGTGTTGCAGGATACCATTTGTCACCGACAGTGAACCCCAACTTCGAACTCCTGAGTGGCGCAGTGGTCTAAGGCACTGCATCGCAGTGCTAACTGTGCCACTAGAGATCCTGGTTCGAATCCAGGCTCTGTCGCAGCCGGCCGCGACCGGGAGACTCATGGGCGGCGCACAATTGGCCCAGCGTCGTCCAGGGTAGGGGAGGGAATGGCCGGCAGGGATGTAGCTCAGTTGATAGAGCATGGTGTTTGCAACGCCAGGGTTGTTGGTTTGATTCCCACGGGGGGCCAGTATAAAAAAAAAAATGTATTCACTAACTGTAAGTCGCTCTGGATAAGAGTGTCTACTAAAATGTAAATGTACCTCTGACCCATTCTTCCCACTTCCTTCTCTCCCCCTTCCATCACTCCCTATTTTTATCCCAATCTCCCAGTTAAGGAGAGCTTTTATCCTAAATCAGTGTTAATCCTGCCTCCCTCAGCCTTCGTTTCCCACTCCCAACACTCTACATAGGGAAATAGGCTGCACTTCCTTCAGAATACCACCCTTTAAGAATACCACACTGCTATTCCGAGATTAGATTCCCCATCCCTATGGATTTGTGTTGAAATTAGCTGAATCAGACATTGGATTATGGGGTCACATTGTTTTTGGTGGGTTACCCTCCACCCCCCAGTACTCATCAAGTCCCATTGGTGATGAAAGAGGTGAATGAGGTGACAGTGGAAGGACAAGGTGACAGTACCTACCATTATAAAGCACTTAGTTCTGATTAGCTATGATCCCTGGTCAAGGTGCTGGGTGTCACTCAGGTGTTCCTGTTCTAATGTAGGAAGGGAGCACAATGGTCCAGGTCCCTCACAGCTCGGACCTAGTTCAGATGGCCTGGTCTGAGCAGGTTGGCACAAACAGCACTCTGTTTACTGTCTACTGCTCAGACTGCTGAGTCACTGAGGGAGGGAGGGAGAGCGAGAGAGAGGGGGGGAGTAGAGGAACAGGGAGGAAAGAGATAGGTAGGTGAGGAAGAGGGGAGGAGGGAGGTTGGAAAGGTAGAGGAGTGCAGTGATCAGCAGTAATCATAGCCTTTCGCTGGAGGCCAGTGTGTTGGGAGGGGGCTGACGGAAGGAGAGGTGAAGGGGAGGTAGGGAGGTAGTGGGAGGAGAGGGATTTAGAGAGAGGGGGAGGAGGTGAGAAGGGAGGTTGGCTGTCTGTAGGGTAATGGGAGGTGAGCGGATGGAGGGATTTAGGGAGAGAGAAGGTGGGGGGGGGGGGGGGGGGGGTGAGCTGTCAGCCGACTGTGAGTCACACTCTCTCAAGCCAGACATACCACACTCCCATCGCTACAGGCAACAGGCTGGGCCAACACTTGACCTCTCTCTCTCTCTCTCTCTCTCTCTCTCTCTCTCTCTCTCTCTCTCTCTCTCTCTCTCTCTCTCTCTCTCTCTCTCTCTCTCTCTCTCTCTCTCTCTCTCTCTCTCTCTCTCTCTCTCTCTCTCTCTCTCTCTCTCTCTCTCTCTCTCTCTCTCTCTCTCTCTCTCTCTCTCTCTCTCAATTCAATTCAATGGCTTTATTGGCATGTTAACATTGCCAAAGCAAGTGAAGTAGATAGTAAACAAAAGTGAAATAAACACTAAAAATTAACAGTAAACATTACACTCAGAAGTGTCAAAAGAATAAAGACATTTCAAAAGTCATATTATGTATATATACAGTGTTGTAACAATGTGCAAATAGTTAAAGTACAAATGGGAAAATAAATAAACATAAATATGGGTTGTATTTACAATGGTGTTTGTTCTTCACTGGTTGCCCTTTTCTTGTGGCAACAGGTCACAAATCTTGCTGCTGTGATGGCACACTGTGGTTTTTCACCCAGTAGATAAGGGAGTTTATCAAAATTAGGTTTGTTTTCTAATTCTTTGTGGATCTGTGTAATCTGAGGGAAACATGTGTCTCTAATATGGTCATACATTTGGCAGGTTAGGAAGTGCAGCTCAGTTTCCACCTCATTTTGGGGGCAGTGTGCACATAGCCTGTCTTCTCTTGAGAGCCAGGTCTGCCTATGGCGGCCTTTCTCAATAGCAAGGCTATGCTCTCTGAGTCTGTACATAGTCAAAGCTTTCCTTAAGTTTGGGTCAGTCACAGTGGTCAGGTATTCTGCCACTGTGTACTCTCTGTGTAGGGCCAAATAGCATTCTAGTTTGCTCAGTTTTTTTTGTAAATTCTTTCCCATGTGTCAAGTAATTCTCTTTTTGTTTTCTCATAATTTGGTTGGGTCTAATTGTGTTGTTGTTGTTGTCCTGGGGCTCTGTGGGGTCTGTTTGTGTTTGTGAACAGAGTCCCAGGACCTGCTTGCTTAGGGGACTCTTCTCCAAGTTAATCTCTCTGTAGGTGATGGCTTTGTTATGGAAGGTTTGGGAATCGCTTCCTTTTAAGTGGTTATAGAATTTAACGGCTCTTTTCTGGATTTTGATAATTAGCGGGTATCGGCCTAATTCTGCTCTGCATGCATTATTTGGTGTTTTTCGTTGTACACGGAGGACATTTTTACAGAATTCTGCATGCAGAGTCTCAATTTGGTGTTTGTCCCATTTTGTGAACACATACACACTCTCCTCTGCCTCTCTCTCTCTCAGCTCTCTCTCTCTCTCTCTCGTGCTCTCTCTCTCAGCTCTCTTTATCTGTCTGTCTCTTTCACACACAAACTTTCTCTTTTGCACACATTCTTGCACTTTCAGGCCTAGGCTGGTCCTACACTTTTGCACAGTAAAATGTCTCCTCACCTGACTCTCACCCCACTTCTCCCTCTCTCTGTTCTTCCTCCCCCTCTCTTCTCCTTCATTCTGTGGTGTGCCAGTCTCATTATGTTAAGCCCACAGTCATTTAGTTCTTTATTTGTTCTTATTTTGAACTATGAACTGCTGAATCATTGTGTTTATGTGTGGCACGCCCATACATCACTCCTGAACCAAAATAGACAAGAGCCAAAGCTAAGGGGTGTATATCCGTAGAGCGGATCTCTCTCACCATCCCTCACACACACGCACTCTCATCTGCCTCTCTATCTCACGAACAGAAACACACACACTCTCTCTCGCTCTCTCTCTTTCTCTCTCTCACTCGCAGTCTGCACAGAGTTCATTCTCACTGTGTGTGTGTGTTTGCGTGTCTACGCAGTCATGACTCCTCTGAAACTCAGTCTGTCTGTCTGTCTGTCTTGCTGTCTGCCAGATGCCCATGCTTTTTACTGACCCCGCACACACACACACACACACACACACACACACACACACACACACACACACACACACACACACACACACACACACACACACACACACACACACACACACACACACACATACACACAACCACCCCCTCCAAACCGACTGACACACACATGCAAAGGGTGAATTAACTCTCATACCACTCTAAATAAATCCAAACACCATTTTCACTCTCTCTGTCCAGTTTGATGTTACCCCTCTCTCTCCATTTCCAGCAATCATTTTTTTTTTTATCCTATGGAATTCAGTAAACAAACAATATTGTATTCCTGCTGATGTTGTCTTTACCAACCAAAGGAATGCTCTGTTAACCAGACATGTACCTCATTTCACTATGCCACAAAGAGAATGACTAGCAGAGAGATGTGGGGTATAGGCCTGGCTTCGCTCTGTGTGGTTTCACTAAAACTGACTCTGATTAGGGTTGGTGGCTGCGATTGTGTCTCTGTAATCGTGCGTTCTCTCTCTCTTCTCCTCTCGACAGAACCAAACCCCTATACTGTATTGTACTGTACTACACTGCATTGTACTGTATCTTTGAAAATGTGAGAATGGTTCAAGTTAGAGACCGGGGGAAAGAGAGAGAGTGAGACAAAAAGAGAGGGGAAGAGGGAAAGAAAGGAGACATAATGCAGCCGAGCAGGTATTGACTTTTGACATACTTCAGAAGTATCCCTCTGACTGCCCCCACGCGCACACACACACACACACACACATACACACACACACACACACACACCACTACCCCGTGCATTGCCAGACATCTGGAGTGGGTTTAGAAAACGCTGAATCTTAAATCACACTCGATTGGTTGTGTGACCCCGGCCATGGGCCAATCACAACAGTCTAAGAAGGGTTATCTGTCTCTGAACGATTAATGTTGTTTCACTGCATCTCAGCCCCCGGTGTGTGTGTGTTTCTCTCTGGACATCCTGCAGTGGTATTCTACCCTGTGATGTCACACCTCTCTCCATCTGTACGTTCAGGTCTAGAAAATATTTAGGACCTCGATAGGATGGTATTAAGTATTATCATAATATATAAAAACCATGGTTCCATTTTAGCCCTCTCTCTTTTTCAGGGCGTCTGTTTGGTTTGGCAGAGGAGGTGTGCTTTTCACTGCGTTGTTCTTTCTCTCAGTGTAATTAGTATTTGGTGGTGCTCAGAGTAAAATATACGGAGAGGTGCATGTTGGCCAGCCAAGATCAACCCTGGTCTGACTTAGAGGAGGAACAGTAGAGGTTTTGTAGGCTGTAAACACACACTGGGCCTGGGCTGAGGCGTGTGTGTGTGTGTGTGTGTGTGTGTGTGTGTGTGTGTGTGTGTGTGTGTGTGTGTGTGTGTGTGCGTAAATGTGCATGTCTGTAGCCTACATTTCAGACTGAGGAGAGAGAACCAGGCCATTTCAGCCCCTCTGTCCACATAAATCAAAACCCTAAAACTAGCAACTATATACGCATCATAGTCACAAGTTACATATTAATGTATGGTGCACCTAGCAATGTGCAACTGGCATTAGTAGACCATGAAGCACCAATTGTCCTTGGTAAATTATTTTAATAGATTCTTGAGTTGGCCAAACTGGATTGAGTTGGCCCAAGTTTAGGCCTATTTCTTAAGGGGATTACCTGAAATGATGTGTTGTCCAAGACAAGTTTCTCCCACCAACGTGTTCTTGTTTCAGCCATGGCAGTGAGAGGGGAGGACAGGACAAGAGGAGAGAGGAGAGGAGGGGAGAAGAAGAGAGGAGAAAAAGAGGCGAGGAGGAGAGTGTCTGGGGGTTGTTGTGTAAGAGTCTAGATGAGCAGGGTCGGAAGTCAGCACAGTACACACGGCCCTTCCCAGGAGCCATTGGGGCATGCTGTATCAATGACTATGATTCCAATGTGTCCCATGGTTACAATGAAAGCAACTATTCTAAATGTTTTTCTTCTCTTTCTTTGTTCCTGTCTTCAGGTCAACCCCAGGCTCGATCCACCCCTATACATCCCACCCAGCCTTGCCTAACCCAGCCCACCAGCCAGCTACGCAACGGAGCCAAGCACCACATACACACCCCGCACACACACGGCCCGCACTGCACACACACACCTCACACACACCACCCGCACACACACGCCTCTCACCCCAATGGAGTGAGGAACGGAGGCTCCCATGATCAGCCGGCCCCCGGCTCCCTCCCCAGGGCGGCCTCTTCCTCCTCCTCGTCTTCCTCATCGGGGATGAAGAACCCTAAGAAGCTCCAGTCCAACCCCTCCATCACCTCTCAGAGGAGCAAGAGCTCCTCCAAGAGCAACAGCTCCCAGATACCTACAGAGGCACAGGATGGTGAGAAGCTACCTACCTACAGTCCATCTCACTGTAGTACCCCACCTCTCCTTCTCTCTCTCTTCCCTCTCTCACTCTTCTCAAAACAGTATGCATTGTAATCAACTATCAGTTAAAATAAATATGAATAACTCCCCTTCTCTCCCTCAGACTGTTGTGTTCACTGTATCCTGGCCTGTCTGTTCTGTGAGTTCCTGACTCTGTGTAACATCGTGTTGGACTGTGCCAGCTGTGGTTCGTGTGCGGGGGATGACTCGGCGTGTTTCTGCTGCTGCTGTGCCTCCGAGGAGTGTGGCGACTGTGAACTGCCTTGTGACATGGACTGTGGGATTATCGACGCCTGCTGCGAGTCTACAGACTGCCTGGAGATCTGTATGGAGTGCTGCGGCCTCTGTTTCTCCTCCTGAGCCTTTCAAACGACACAGGGTTATATATACAGTACCAGTCAAAGGTTTGGACACGCCTACTTCTACATTGTAGAATAATAGTGAAGACATCAAAACTATGAAATAACACATATGGAATCATGTAGTAACCAAAAAAGTGTTAAACAAATCAAAATATATTTTATATTTGAGATTCTTCAAAGTAGCCACCTTTTGCCTTGATGACAGATTTGCACACTCTTGGCATTCTCTCAACCAGCTTCACCTGGAATGCTTTTCCAACAGTCTTCCCACATATGCTGAGCACTTGTTGGCTGCTTTTCCTTCACTCTGCGGTCCAACTCATCCCAAACCATCTCAATTTGGTTGAGGTCGGGGGATTGTGGAGGCCAGGTCATCTGATGCAGCACTCCGTCTCTCTCCTTCTTGGTAAAATAGCCATTACACAGCCTGGAGGTGTGTTGGGTCATTGTCCTGTTGAAAAACAAATTATATTCACACTAAGCCCAAACCAGATGGGATGGCGTATCACTGCAGAATGCTGTGGTAGCCATGCTGGTTAAGTGTGCCTTGAATTCTAAATAAATCACAGACAGTGTCACCAGCAAAGCACCCCCACTCCATAACACCTCCTCCTCCATGCTTTACGGTGGGAAATACACATGCAGAGATCATCCCTTCACCCACACCGCGTCTCACAAAGACACGTCGGTTGGAACCCAAAATCTCAAATTTGGACTCCAGACCAAAGGACACATTTCCACCGGTCTAATGTCTATTGCTCGTGTTTCTTGGCCCAAGCAGGTCTCTTCTTATTATTGGTTTCCTTTAGTAGTAGTTTCTTTGCAGCAATTCGACCATGAAGGCCTGATTCACACAGTCTCCTCTGAACAGTTGATGTTGAGATGTGTCTGTTACTTGAACTCTGTGAAACATTTATTTGGGCTGCAATTATTGAGGCTGATAACTCTAATGAACTTATCCTCTGCTGCAGAGGTAACTCTGGGTCTTCCATTCCTGTGGCGGTCCTCATGAGAGCCAGTTTCATCATATCGCTTGATGGTTTTTGCGACTGCACTTGAAGAAACTTTAAAAGTTCTTGAAAGTTTCCGTATTGACTGACCTTCATGTCTTAAAGTAATGATGGACTGTTGTTTCTCTTTGCCTATTTGAGCTGTTCTTGCCATAATACGGACTTGGTCTTTTACCAAATAGGGCTATTTACATTTACATTTACATTTTAGTCATTTAGCAGACGCTCTTATCCAGAGCGACTTACAGTTAGTGAATACATATTTTTTTATACTGGCCCCCCGTGGGAATCAAACCCACAACCCTGGCGTTGCAAACGCCATGCTCTATCAACGGAGCTACATCCCTGCCGGCCATTCCCTCCCCTACCCTGGACGACGCTGGGCCAATTGTGCGCCGCCCATGAGTCTCCCGGTCGCGGCCGGCTGCGATCTTCTGTATACTCCCCCTACCTTGTCAGACCACAACTGATTGGCTCAAATGCATTAAAATGTCAAGAAGGAAAGAAATTCCACAAATACAATTTTAAGAAGGTACACCTGTTAATTGAAATGCATTCCAGGTGACTATCTCATGAAGCTGGTTGAGAGAATGCCAATAGTGTGCAAAGCTGTCATCAAGGCAAAGGGTGGATATTTGAAAAATCTCCAATATATTTTGATTTGTGTAACACTTTTTTGGTTACTACATGATTCCATATGTGTTATTTCATAGTTTTGATGTCTTCACTATTATCCTACAATGTAAAAAATAGTAAAAATAAAGAAAAACCCTTGAATGAGTAGGTGTGTCCAAACTTTTGACTGGTAGTGTGTATATATATATATATATATATCACACACTGACACAGCCCAGGCTCAGTCAGAGATACTGTATATAATGACGAGATGGTCTTGTCTCCGCCCAACAATGGGAGTCGTTGTCCCAAAGGCAGGCGGTCTGCTTATCGCTTTATTCCCACGTGGACAGATTTTGACGGGAGTGGACCCTCTCACTTCGCCTCTTCCTCTCTGGCTCAGTAGAGAGGGCAGTGGAGGGGCAGGATCATTGGCCAATTTTGAGGACATATTGAGAGTTGTCAATGTAAGGACATACTGTATCATTGGCTTTGACCAAGGTCGAGCGCTGACATTGGTCAATGTTGTGGACAATCCGTTGGAGTTGACCAATCAAAGGACAGGGATTACTCTTTGGCTTCTCCTGCTCACCTCCTCTGTGTTGCTTGTCGGTTTGCTAAGGAGGACTATGGATATCTCCCTAGTTATGATCCATTGCTATGCAGATGTTTTGCTTAGAGCCTGACCGATATGGGAGTTTTGGGTCTGATACCGATTTTAGGGAGGCAAAAGTCACCGATTTACTGATATATCTGCCTATATATTGTTTTTAGAGGTGGAATGAAAAACATACTTTTTTACACAAATTGTGAGAAAAAAGGATTAAAAGATACTCTAAATAATCATTTCTTAACAAAATATTAAAATGAATTATTTAATTACATTTTATTTGTGGTTTACAGGATATCCACAAAAAAGCAACTATATCCTCTATAAATACGACAGTAACTTGTTTAGTTTACCTTCTTAGACAAATCTTTAAGTTGTACCTATCAATGGTAGTGCATAAGAAGAATGCAAAAGTGTTTGTGCTAAACCACCACAAGGGGTGGCTGTCTGAATTAATTAAACTTAGTCCTAAAGTAAATCTAAAACTGCACTGTTCATAAATTCACAAATAAGCATTGAAATGCAGTAACTTGCCATTTGTAATGTCACCGCTAGGTGTCAGCGTCAGCATTTGTCTTGAGTAGATTTACTACAGTGTCTACAACAGTCAAAGGTCATGTAAACAAACACTTTATGGCAAACTTGCAATGAGAGTATGATATGACAAGCACAAGCTAGCTGTTCATTACGACAATGTTTTCTTACAGAAACCATATGTACATCACTGTTATTCAATACAATATATTGGCTATAAATTTCAACTGCAAATGGCATGTGCTGATGATTAAAAATATTTAAGCAGGCAAATGCTAGCCGCACTAGTTTTAGTCACACATTCTCATTTAGCCAGCTAGCTAAAGTTAGCTACTTATCTCATCATGAATGCAAGCACATGGCCTGGCCTAGCTATATCTGCGCCAAATGTCATGCTTTTTGCAGAGTGCATATTTCGTAAAACAAACTTAATAAGCCCACTAGCTAATATAATAGGCCCGGTCTAAGGCGTCACTACAGACCCGGGTTCGAGCCCAGGCTGTGTCACAGCTGGCCGTGACCGGGAGACCCATGAGGCGGCGCACAATTGGCCCAGCGTCGTCCGGGTTAGGGTAGGGTTTGGCCGGCCGGGATTTCCTTGTCCCATCACGCTCTAGTGACTCCTTGTGGCAGGCCGGGCGCCTGCAAGCTGACTTTGGTCGCCAGCTGGACGGTGTTTCCTCCGACACATTGGTGTGGCTGGCTTCCGGGTTAAGCGAGCAGTGTGTCAAGAAGCAGTGTGGCTTGGCAGGGTCGTGTTTCGGAGGATGCATGGCTCTCGACCTTCGCATCTCCCGAGTCCGTAAGGGAGTTGCAGCGATGGGACAAGACTGTAACTACCAATTGGATATCACCAAATTAAGGAGAAAGTAAAAATAATAATAATGATTGTTCCCTTTGGCTCCAGTCCAGTGTTGCACATAAGTAGCACAGATTGCTAGCTAGCTAGCAAAGCTAACTACCTTGCTGGCTAGATAGCTAAGCTAACGTTAACTAAGTGAGAATGTGATTAAGACAGGGCTGCTTGCTTGGTGAAGTGTACTTTTGATTATTTACTTATTCAAATACATTGGCTGTGGCATGCTACTCACCGTCAAACCACCATGCCTACAACCATTGAACATTTAAAAGAATGACCACAAATGAGCAGACGTATTTGTTTATTCTATGTATATAATATCTGCGCTTTATCTGTGGAATAAAGACCGATACAAATATTTCTGTGAAAGGCTAATATCGGTCGACTGATTTATCAGTCAGGCTCTAGTTTTTCTACTGTACGGTCGCTGTGCTCCAGCAATGGTTCTGGGTGGCTTCTCTCTCTGGACTGTTCTTTTGGACCCTCAATGAGCCATCTCTTATTACAGCAGAACCCCATGTGTCTCCAGAGTCTCAGCAGCACAATGACTGGATCTCTCCATGCATGAGAATGACCTCGCAGCAAATGAGAAAATGGCTCCATTTAACAGGATTTTAGTGTTTCTGAAGATAAGACTGCAGAGTAATGGGGAAATGGTCGCTCAGATCTGAGCAGCACCCTAGTTTGTCCTTGGCAAGGTTAAAGTCTTCCAGTTTTAGTGCTAACCATTTATTTCTCAAAGTGCACAGTCCATGTGGAGGGTCTGTCTACTGCGGTTGTCCTGTCAGAGTTGCTGGGACTGGGCTCAGCTACAAACCAATGGAAATGGGTCAACAATGCTACAGACATTTTGTTCCATAGCCCAGCATTAGCACACCTAATTCAGCTAATCAAGATATTGATTGTTAGTTGATGATTTGAATCAGGTGGGTTAGTGCTAGGTTTGAACGAAAGTCTGAACACCCTTTGACTCTCGAAGATCAGGAGTGAAGACCACTGGTCACTACGGTAGAGTCCAGTGTTTGACCTTGACTTTTAGGCGCGTTGTAGACAGACCTAGTAATGGACACATCCTCCATCTTACTCAAACATGTGAAAGGAGAGCTCTTTCTCTAAAGGCTTTCCTCTTTCTGCGATTTTCTTTTTAATCTTAACCATACTGTCTGGATATATTTTAATGATTTCTATTTTTTGCTGTAAACACATTTCAGATCGTTACTAACAGATAGACTGGAAGAGATCATTCAAACTTTCAATGCCTTTACCTGATATCTGTCATTCTCTTGTACTGTCTGTGAACGGAAGGCCTCCGCTTTACTCCAGGCCTGGATTGTCTCTCCTCGCTACAAAAATTATATTAATCAATTTTATTTAGTGTAGATTTTAGTTGAGATATTTGCATTTCTCTTCCAATGTGAAAATCACATTTCTATGTTATCGGGTTCCAACCTCTCTACTTGTAAAGCAGTAGTTGTTCAAAATGTAATTTTATTCCCAGACTTAAATATCTGGGGATATTATGCTAAGTATTTTGAATGGTACGTATATTAGTTATATGATATATAATAGGTCCTGCAAACTCAAACACTCCAACACATACCCCTTTCTGCCCAGCAACTGATAAGATATGTACTTTTTAAAATCATGTGTTTATATTGAATACCCTGTGGATCCTCACATGACCTCGCTAAACTGTGTGGGTCCTCTCATAACAAAGAAATTATTTTTTGTAGCTTAGCCTCTGCCGAGTCCCAAACAACCAGATGTTCCGGTTTTCAGGGAAAATGGAAAGAGAGCCTGTGATACTAATTCCACTTTTGGACGTTAACAAGGCGACTTTCCATCTTAACTCCTCCTCCACATTTACTGGATTGGTTGAACAGTGCAGAACATAACGTTTTCTTCTTCTCATCAAGACCAGTATGTAGGGGATCTAGTTTCAGGCATTTATTTTACGCCTGCTACGTCAGGTTTGTTGTAGATAAATATTTATCTATGGATCCTATATTCTGTAGAAGGTTTTCAGCTTGGTTTTAGGGTATCGTTTGGCTTATAAAACTAGCATCTTGCTTGATTGATTCCAAGGGCATGTAGACTTGTTTTACTGGGTGTACCTGCTAATGAAAGACATGCCTTACTTGGAATACTAGGAATCTCTCATAAGAGGGCTATCTATCTTTTACTGTACCTCTACACGGTGACTGAGGGAAGATTGAATTGTTGCATTAAGATTTTATCCCTGATTATGAATTATGTATAGAGAGATGCGTCGTCATATTGTACATCCAATCAATGTTGCCCTAACAATGTAGAGGTTTTTCATGGAAAAAACTGGAAATCAGAAGTGTGAATTTGAGAGATAGATGAAGCCATAATTATGTTTGTTGTTTTGGATGCATCCTGAATCAAACAGGAACAGTACCTAATGTAGTCAAGTTGTGGTGTATATACTCAAATAGTTAGGAGACAACTGGAAAATAAATCAACTTGATAATGCCCAGATGAACGGTGACTTTCTGCATTCCCTAACAGTACATTTCCAGTGCAATCTCTCTTAACTTTTTTGACATTTTATCAAATGTGCCTTCAAACATCTCATGGATATAAAAATGTTAGCCTGCTCTGGTGAAAGCAGTCAATTCAATCATTATGTCCAATACATGTGTGTAGTGTTTACCCAGTGCCATGTGTAATAAAATGACTGTGTAAGAAGTGACCCATGGTGCCTATTTTTTTATCAGGTATGGATGCCCTCTATGTTGCTACTATTATGTCCAACAAGTGCTCATCCAAAGTAACAAAGACTACTTTTAGCTGTTTTTCTCTGATTGACGGTGTGAGGTGGTGCCTCCTGTACACAGAGCAGATGGTGTTGATGTGCAGTGAAGGCTCTCAGTGCTTAAATGGCTCTGCTCTGAACAGACTGAATTCTCCTTAAAACAGACACAGGAATAATGAAACCAATCAGGAATATACTGTATATGACTGAAACAGTATTGTGTAATTTTAATAGGCCAGTAAATCTGCTGATTTTTACCAGTTTGTTGAGTATCTATAGCTGTACATGCACTACAATATTGGGTAGCACTTTTCTGATGGTCCAGATACAGTATGTCCTCATATCATATCTATTCTCCCTGTTTTCCCCATAACCATGTCTTTGCACAGTTCTGTACACCTCCCTTCCTTGTCTTAGTAGAGAAAACAGAGCAACAACTGGGCTCATGCAGAACAGAGCACTTTAATATGTTTTTTAAAGGTCTGCCAAAGTCGTTGAACAGGAATGCCTGTTTGGGCCAATGCATCAATGTGTGGAGAAACACTGGGACTTTTTTCTGTTTGAGATCTCCCCCCTCGCTTTCTCTCCACTCGTTCTATCCCCCTCTCTCATGCTTCTCTCTCAGACACTCTCTCTCTCTCTCCCACCTACTCACTCCCCCTCTCTGTATACTATACCCACATAGATAATCACAGATGTGAATAGACGTAAAGAGTGTTGTGTGTGTACGGTGTACAGTATGTGTGGCTGAGAGGTCAGTTCCCCAGCCTGTCCATCCCACAGTGTGTAGAGGTCAGAGATAGCGAGGCCAGTGTGTAAGTGTCTGGCCTCGGGCCACAGGCAGCACTGGAGGCCACCCCTACAGGTCACACAGAGAGACCATTCAACACTGGGGCTCAGATACTCAGTGAGGAGGAGGAGGAGAGAGAGCGAGAGAGAGAACATCTCTGGACATCTGCAACTCTTTTGGAGGAAGCCTTTCTGGTGACGACCCCCATTTCCCTTTCCTAGTACACAGGCACGCACACATACGCACACACACACACGAAAACACGCACGACATACACCCCCTCTAGGGGACAAGTGGCTATTGAATATTAACCATGAAATTACAAAAGCTGCATTTTAATAGAGGTGACAGGGTCACAGGCTGTGATGAAAATCATAAATTAATACTCCTGACATGAAGAGTGACTCGCTTTTGGCTTCTGTAAATTCAGCTCTCCCTTTTTCTCCAGGAGTCAGGGAGATGCAGTGCAAAGGATATACTGTGTTTTATTAATGTGCAGGTCAATGGAATGCAACAATGGCCAGAGAGCACATACATACAATACGGTTAGACACTGTAGTGACACTGTGCTTTGTAAAACAACACATCACATAACCTTCTGCTTGGTGTGCATGTAGAGGGTTTAGCGTGAAGTGCTCGCAGTACAGAGGGCCTTTATGGCATTGTAATCAGGTTCGCATCAGTCGTGGAATGGATTGATGTATTGAAATCTATGCTTTTCATCAGACAAAGCTCTTTTTTTCAACCATTTCTCTGTCTGCTGTATATACTTAGAAAGTAGAGAGCATAGGAGCCAGCAGATTATATTTATCCATGTGTGTGAAAATCATACTGTATTTTCACAGTGAATAGTTGTCGAAAAGTTAGAGAGAAGAGACGGCTTGAGTACCAGCAGCTTTTCTAGAATAGACCATGACACTTTTTCATTCCACTTCAAACACTGGCTAAAGCGGATGGTAGAATATTAAACTATTTATTTCACTTTCTAGAAATGCCTTGACATTTCCTCTGACTCTTAAAGTGCTTTTCTGTTTTTAAATTTGTTGGCAGATGTTGCTGTTCTTTTCATATGGAACTGAATATTCTCTATAACTATTGGCTCTCTATCTGAGGCACAGAGACTTTAAAATCCCCACTATGTGGAACTAATTGATTGTGGGCAGAAGACACGCACACACGCACTCAAGCATGCACTCACGCACACACAGACTGATTGTTGCGATGCAGGCAGATCTGTTTCTTAGTGGCTGGGTGAGTCAGTGAGTTGTGGGACTTGTGCCAGACTGTCCCCACAAAGAAAAAAATGTTGTAGCCACATGAGAGAAAGAGAGAGCGAGAGAGCGAGCGAGAGAGAGAGAGAGATGTTGCCTTACTGCTCTCCCACTAAACCTTGTATCCAAACCACACCAGTATTATAGAACACACACACATGCGCACGCACACAAACACTCACACAAAAACTCACACAAAGTAAGAGAGAAATGGAGAGCGCAAGAAAGAGTTACAGTATGTGCATCAATGCATGCCAGATGGTACAGTATATGATGGTGTATATGTGTGGACTGAGCACAGATGGTTGTTGGATGTTTGATGTAAACAACAGGAACCATGTCTGATGTGGAACCATGTCTGATGTGGAACCATGTCTGATGTGGAACCATGTCTGCTGTGGAACCATGTCTGCTGTGGAACCATGTCTACTGTGGAACCATGTCTGATGTGGAACCATGTCTAAGGCACTGCATCACAGTGCTAGCTGTGCCACTAGAGATCCTGGTTCGTATCCAGGCTCTGTCGTAGCCGGCCGCGACCGGGAGACCCATAGGGCGGCGCACAATTGGCCCAGCGTCGTCCAGGGTAGGGGAGGGAATGGCCGAGCATGGCGTTTGCAATGCCAGGGTTGTGGGTTTGATTCCCACGGGGGGCCAGTATGAAAAATAAACAAATAAAAAATTATAGTAATGTATGCACTCACTACCTGTAAGTCGCTCTGATGTGGAACCATGTCTACTGTAGAACCATGTCTACTGTGGAACCATGTCTGATGTGGAACCATGTCTACTGTGGAACCATGTCTACTGTGGAACCATGTCTGATGTGGAACCATGTCTACTGTGGAACCATGTCTGATGTGGAACCATGTCTGATGTGGAACCATGTCTACTGTGGAACCATGTCTACTGTGGAACCATATCTACTGTGGAACCATGTCTGATGTGGAACCATGTCTTTATTTCTGTATTTTTTTTACCACGTTTTTATTTGTTTTGTAATTTTTTGTTGGAGGTTTACAGGTACAATATCAGAGAAATGATCATATTGATCAAAAATGATTTTGTAATAGTAAAATTGGTATGCAAAGAAAAAGAAAGAGGTGGGCCTACACCACCAACTTCCCATCCCATTCCCCCCACCCCAAAATGTCTCCGTCCAAAATATAAATAAAAAAAGGTGTTGCCTGGTAATCTTGGAATGTTACATTTACATATTAGTCATTTAGCAGACACTCTTATCCAGAGCGACTTACAGTTAGTGAGTGCATACATTTTTCATACTGTCCCCCCGTGGGAAACGAACCCACAACCCTGGCGTTGCAAGCGCCATGCTCTACCAACTGAGCTACAGGGGACCTGTTCTCAAACCATTACTGTCCATGATATCGGCAAGGGTACATTGTTTTTCAATTTTGTGCCAAATAGAAAGTTTGTGAGCAATAATAGGACCAAAGCGTAGTTTACATTGTTTAAGGGATATATCAGTGAAGACCACTTCTTCCAGGTCAATAGGACATAAATAATGTATCTCTATACTCAGCCAGGGAGCAGAAGAATCATGTCTAAACCACTTTAGGATGGGATGAAATGTTAGTGCCCGGAAATACAATTTAAAGTTTGGTACGGATAGTCCTCCTACGTCTTTCCATCTTTGCAATTTTGTTATTTTTATCCAGGAACGTTTACCTTGCCATATACACAAGTGTACAAAACATTAGGAACACCTGCTCTTACCATGACATAGACTGACCAGGTGAATCCAGGTGAAAGCTATGATCCCTAATTGATGTCACTTGTTAAATCCACTTCAATGACATGCGCCGAATACAACAGGTGTAGACTTTACCGTGAAATGCTTACTTACTAAATGGCTAACTACTGCTCTCCCTCTCCCACAGACCATCCACACTGATTCTATGCCCATCCACAGGGCTCTACCCACATAGACACACACACCTTCACTGTCACTCTTACTCACACACACATACTCACATATGCACACTCATTATTGATGCCACACATTTACCCCCCACCCACACACACACACCCTCACACCTACGCTTCTGCTAAAATAATTACTGATTAGATGTACTACTCCATTACGCTGCTGTTCATTGATTATTGATTGCCATTACCCATTTGTAGCTATCTATGCATCCTGCTACTGGTCACTATTACTCCTGTTTAAATGTACACTGAATGTACAAAACATTAGGAAACATATTAGGGACACCTGCTCTTTCCATGACATAGACTGACCAGGTGAATCCAGGTGAAAGCTATGATCCCTTATTGATGTCACTTGTTAAATCCACTTCAATCAGTGTAGAGGTTAAAGTAGGATTTTTAAGGCTTGAGACAATTGAGACATGGATTGTGTATGTCTGCCATTCAGAGGGTTTGTGTGTGGGTGTAAATGTGTGGCATCAGTAATGAGTGTGTGTGAGTGTGCGTATGTGAGTATGTGTGTGTGAGTAAGAGTGACAGTGAAGGTGTGTGTGTCTATGTGGGTAGAGCCCTGTGGATGGGGCATAGAGTCAGTGTGGATAGTCTGTGGGAGAGGGAGAGCAGTAGTTGTTAGCCATTTAGTAATTAAGCATTTCACGGTATTCCACGCATGTGACAAATACATTTAATTTGATTTCATTTGAAGCTGTTTAGGAGTCTGTTGGACTGAGCCTTGACGCACTTGTTACGTCTGCTGGACGGGAGCATGGAGAACAGTCCATGTATCGGGTGCTGGAGTCTTTGGCAATTTTTCGGGCCTTTCTCAGACACCGCCTGGCATGTACTTCCTGGATGGCTGGGAGCTCACCCCTAGTGATGCGCTTGGCCGTCCGCCCCACCCTATGTAGAGCCTTCTGGTCGAGGGCGGTACAGTTGCCATACCAGACGGTGCTGCAACCAGTCAGAATGCTCTCGATGGTGCAGCTGTAAAAGTTCCTGAGGATCTGAGGAACCATGTCAAATGGTTTCAGCCTCCTGAGGGAGAAGAGGCGCTGCATGGGCCATCACCATATTAGACCATTTTACCACACAACCGAACCGCAACTCTTACTCTATATTGTTAGTGTGTGTGCGTGCATGTGTCTGTGAGTGAGTGAAGGGGGGGGGTCCTCCCCTGTCTGTTGGTTGTGAGGCAGCATCAGTGCAGGGTAATTAAATGCCCTATCCATCCCATCTGCTTTTACTTCATCAAACATGAGATGGGGAGAAAATAATTAAAAGACGAAAATTTGGATGGAGGAGTCCTTATTTATGATAATTTAACTGCCATACTTACATTCAGTACACACACACACACACACACACACACACAGTCAAAACAGTTGGCACTCAGGTCTCCCTCTCTCGCTCAGAAATTCTGTTGCAGACAGGGGAGGTGCATGGAGCAGATAGTTCCACTTAGGGCTACACTTTGATCTAGCTGGGTGGGAGACGCCGGAAGAATAACGTTTGCTAAAAGATTTTGGGATGTTGTCTCAATGTCTTTCCTCCTGTTTAGCTACTGCTGTGACTGTCATTAAGGCTCATAGAGAGAGAGAGAGAGAGAGAGAGAGAGAGAGAGAGAGAGAGAGAGAGAGAGAGAGAGAGAGAGAGAGAGAGATACATTTCAAATGTGTCTATTCCTTTGAAACTTGTGAGTGTAATGTTTACTATTCATTTTTGATTGTTTATTTAAATTTAGTTTATTATCGATTTCACTTGCTTTGGCAATGTAAACATTTTTTCCCATGCCAATAAAGCCCTTTGAATTGAATTGAGAGAGAGAGAGAGAGAGAGAGAGAGAGAGAGAGAGAGAGAGAGAGAGAGAGAGAGAGAGAGAGAGAGAGAGAAATGGGGAGACAGAGAGAGGGGGGAAACAGAGACGCTGCACCCCGCTGGTTTATAGGCGTCGTTATAGGCCCCTCCGGCCACTCGTAACCCTGACAACGTGGTTCCGAGGGGAGAGGGGGAATGCTCACACCTCAAACCCCCTCCAACAAGTCTCATACCGTACCCCCAAACCCCAACCGACTCACCCCAGACTCACTCCAGACTGACTGCTTACATCTCAGCCCTAGCTCACTCCCCTGTGCCACATAGCCCACCTTCAAACCTTCAGCTAGCATCCATCCCACCACCACCACCACCACCACCACCACACATTAAACCCTAAGGGATTTTTAACTCAAATACTTCTAGTAAAGTTATAATATCAAATACACTTTTTTCCCAGCATGCTCTACTGTAGGTAGCTGTTTTTGAATTGTTTTTACAGTTTTTTCTAACTGCTTACACACGTTTTCAAAACTATGTCTCCTTTTTTCAAAACTACACACAATTCCCAAAACTGCACACACACAAAATGCTAAATGCCTCACATCTCCTTCAAAATGTAACACTGCATTCAAAATGCCATAAACACATGTCAGAATGAAGCATTTGCATCGAATGGCAAACACTTCTTTCATAATAGTAAATTTTTGGATATACCATGTAAACACTGTTGTTCTAAATCTAAAGCTCTTTGATCTTTCATAGCCTTATATCTACATTTCAATACAATGTTCTACAGTGAACGCAATCTGCTGAGAGGGGTAACAAGTTCACTGTAAACACCAATGCAATGTAGAAACAGAACATATTTATTAGGCCAAACATTACTGTTGTATACAGTAGCATACAACAAAACCATAAACATATGTAAACCAAAAGTATATTCTTTAGAATACAGTAAAGAACACAATTGTGTGTGTGGGGTCCCGGTGGGGCAGTCCAGGAATTGGTAGGCGGGGGGGGGGGGGGGGGGGGCAGTCACCAGTGCTAAGCTACGCTTCATCTCTTCTACGGGCTGGGTCTGGCCACAATACTTCATCCACATCACAAGATACGTTTTCTCTTGCCAAACATCGAGGGAAGTATCTCCTAGCATGGCGTATCCAACCTTGGACAGAGGCAACCTCTATGTCCCCACATGCGTTCTCCATTGCCTGGAGATGCGGCATGCGGGCATAGGGTTGGCGATCATACACTTTCCAGCGCCAGGCTGAGAAGAATTCCTCTATGGGATTTAGAAAAGGTGAATATGGGGTTAGGTACAAAACTACAAATTGTGGATGGGTGGCAAACCAGTTTTGGACCAGAACAGCCCGGTGAAAACTAACATTGTCCCATATAACCACAAATCTAGCAGGCTCCTGATCTGGATCAGGGACAAGCATTGTGTAAATTGATCCAGAAAAGTGAGCATATGGCCGGTGTTGTGATGGAGGACCCCGTTTTGAGTGTTGGCAACACACATAGTTATATTACCCCCACGCTGTCCAGGGACATTGGTAATTGCCCTCTGTCCTATTACATTTCTTCCGCGGAGCCTGGTTTTATAATAAAATAATAATAAATAATATGCCATTTAGCAGACGCTTTTATCCAAAGCGACTTACAGTCGTGCGTGCATACCGTTTTGGTGAGGTTGAAGCCAATCTCATCCACATAAATAAATTCATGGCGAATTACATGGGCATCCATCTCCAATACTCTCTGTAACAGACAAAAGGATATACAGATGAGTAAATATGGTATGTCTGAAGTACTGGAAGTAGTGTTGCATACATACCTCTACAAAGTCATGTCGCAGATTCTTGACTGTCAGAGTTTCTCTCAAATGGCACCTTGTAAAGTTGTTTCATCATCACTTGGTGCCGTTGGAGGATGCGTTGTATGGTTGACAGGCTTACAGCATTGATGTTGTTAAATATGGTGTCATTATTCAAGATATGCTCTCTTATCTCTCGAATCCTAACTGCATTGTTGGCCAAAACCATAATTATAATTGCAGTCTCTTGTACATCTGTAAACAAGCGTCCTCGTCCTCCATGATGTCTTTGCCTTTCCACTCTGTACAGAATTCAAACACAGTATGTGTTCAGCATAGGAACTGTAAACAATGTACACAAAAATGTAGTACAGCATGATAACCAACCTCATTCATTCAATGCAGTGCAGTAAATGGATGGCTTAGAGTTACAAATGTTTATGCAATACTATGCAGTCATACGTATTTTACAGTACATTACTGTAATGCTAAAATAGTAATTAGATAGTTGCATACCTGTTCTCATTTCTGAAGGTTCGAATTATGGACGCCACTGTAAATCGACTCAAGTTGGGCTGGACTCTCAGTCCAGCCTCTCTCATGGTCAAACCGTGGTTGATCACATGATCAACAAGTGTTGCCCTAATCTCATCAGAGATGGCTCTCCTTCCTTCTCTTCTTTGCCCTCGTCCTCTTCTTCCTCTTCCTCTTCCTCTTCCTCTTCCTCTTCCTCTTCCTCTACCTCCTACTCCTCCTCTTCCAACTATTCGTCTTTGAATTTGTCCTCGTTGTTGTCCCCTGCCTCTCCCTCCTACTCCTCTTGCTCTCTGTCCATTGTTGGCATCCATTGTTCAAAACAGTCCTATACTACAGTAAAGCAGTGATTGGTTAGTGATCAGTTAAGCAATTAGTGTTTGAACATGAGAGGAGAGTGTGTTTGACCTGGTGAATAAGAGTAGCATTTTGATTGGTTGTGTTTGGAAAAGGAAAGCAAGTCACTTCCTGTTAGATTTTTGTGTTTTAGGTAGAGAATTGTGTGTAGTGTTTTGAAAAAAGTGTTTTATGCAATTGACAACTGAGTCAAAGGCTGAGAAATAGCTTATGGTTTTGGAGATTTTGTGTGTAGTTTTGCACTTTGAGTGAGAGGTTTCAAAAATCGTGTGACATGAAAAGATTTTGTGTAAGCAGTTGGAAAAAACTGTAATATCCGTGTTTTTGCATGCACATTGAGTGATTGATTGATTAATCTTATGCTACACAAAGATAAATAACATACATTTTTCTAAACTAATCAAATAATTTAGATAGATTTTGTGCACCCGTTACTGAAATGGTTGTTCCACTTTAAATGCCTTAAGTAGTCTTTTCACACTGTTCCTAACCCTGGCAGTCATTATGAATGCTGGTCACGGGATAATTAAAATGTCAAATGTTAGATATTCTAACTCTGGCTGGATTCCAATAGGAATTACACATCATTTTGCAAGCCAGCATATTGTGACTTGCAGGTAGGGTAAAAACATTTTGGGTAAATTTCCCAGGTTTTCCAAAAATCCCGGTTGGAAGATTCCTGGCAATCCTTCAAGCATGATTTCTTTTAAATCTGGGAATTTGGGGAAAGTTACCGGAATTTTGCAACCCTACTTGCAGAGCTGATGTGGCCTGTAAACCATGCTTTTCAAGCCTCTGTATTAGGGTAAAGCTTCAAAATAAGGCCTTTTGAGACATGTAATATATTGTCATAAAGAGTTTAATTATAATGATAACGTTCGCCTAGGAACTCAGTTGGTGAAGGCCACAGGACTAAAAATGAATTAATTCAACAACCATGTCTCTGTCACTAATAAATAAAGTAATGGGTGGTATTCTACAATTCACTCGAAAAGAGTCACTGTGACTATCGGTTTGAGTAATGACTACAAAATCACTTTAAGTAACTGTACTCAGATACAGTGCATTCGGAAAGTATTCAGACCCCTTCCCATTTTCCACATTTTGTTACATTACAGCCTTATTCTAAAATTGATTAAATTAATGTTTTTCCTCATCAATCTAAACACAATTTCCCATAATGACAAAGTGAAAACAGGTTTTTTTGACATTTTTGCAAATTTATAAAAAATAAAAAACAGAAATACCTTCTTTACATAAGTATTCAGACCCTTTGCTATGAGACTCGAAATTGAGCTCAGGTGCATCCTGTTTCCATTGATCATCCTTGAGATGTTTCTACAACTTGATTGGAGTCCACCTGTGGTAAATTCAATTGATTGGACATGATTTGGAAAGGCACACACCTGTCTATATAAGGTCCCACAGTTGACATGAGGTCGAAGGAATTGTCCGTAGAGCTCTGAGACAGGATTGTGTCAAGGCACAGATCTGGGGAAGGATACCAAAAAATGTCTACAGCATTGAAGGTCCCCAAGAACACAGTGGCCTCCATCATTCTTAAATGGAAGAAGTTTGGAAACACCAAGACTCTTCCTAGAGCTGGCCGCCCTCCAAACTGAGCAATCGGGAGAGAAGGGCCTTGGTCAGGAAGGTGACCAAACACCCGATGCTCACTCTGACAGAGCTCCAGAGTTCCTCTGTGGAGATGGGAGAACCTTCCAGAAGGACAACCATCTCTGCAGCACTCCACCAATCAGGCCTTTATGGTAGAGTGGCCAGATGGAGTTTGCCAAAAGGCACCTAAAGGACTCTCAGACCATGAGAAACAAGATTCTCTGGTCTGATGAAACAAAGATTGAACTCTTTGGACTGAATGCCAAGACAACACAGGAGTGGCTTCGGGACAAGTCTCTGAATGTCCTTGAGTGGCCCAGCCAGAGCCCGGACCTGAACCCGATCGAACATCTCTGGAGAGACCTGAAAATAGCTGTGCAGCAACACTCCCCATCCAACCTGACAGAGCTTGAGAGGATCTGCAGAGAAGAATGGGAGAAACTCCCCAAATACAGGTGTGCCAAGCTTGTCATACCCAAGAAGACTTGAGGCTGTAATCGCTGCCAAAGGTGCTTCAACAAAGTACTGAGTAAAGGGTCTGAATACTTATGTAAATGTGATATTTCATTATTTATTTTTTTATACATTTGCAAAACTTTCTACAAACCTGTTTTTGCTTTGTCATTATGGGGTATTGTTTGTAGATTGATGAGGGGAAAAAACTATTTAATCAATTTTAGAATAAGGCTATAACGTTACAAATGTGGAAAAAGTAAAGGGGTCTGAATACTTTCCGAATGCACTATAGTATAATGGGTTTCCTCAAAAGTATTGAGTAATGGCAGCACATTGGGGTTTACAGTGCATCATCATCACATACAACCATAGAACTGAGCTCTCTAGAGAGCAGTCAACTGCTTCACAGCACTCACTTTGTCTCTAGCTTGGTCTATTCTCTTGCCCCTCCCCTGATGGAACTCATAGTGCTACTGTAGCTGCTTTAATTTTGATCTGAAACCTAAAAATGGTTATATGTATTTAGTGCCTTGTTGAAAACACTAAAAAGACAGAAAGCAAAAAGACTGCTAGTGCAGAGAGATGTTGACCTGCGGACTGTGTGTGTTTCTGTGTTTGTGAGCTAAATGTCAGACGGGCGGTTGGCAGGCTGTGCAAAAACAGGCTCCTGTTCGAGTCTTGCTGACTCATGCCACTTTAGGTAAACAGCCAGCACAGACCAGGGCCTTGTCCTCACACACACACACACACACACACACACACACCCTGAGGTAGATGACTGGATCTGAGAGCAGAGCAGTGTGTGTGTGTGTGTGTGTGTGTGTGTGTGTGTGTGTGCGTGTGTGTGTGTGTGTGTGTGTGTGTGTGTGTGTGTGTGTGTGTGTGTGTGCAGAGGCAACACCATGATCACTTCCACTCAGACACACCAACAGCCTGTGATGAAGTTAGTAATGTAGCCTACGCTAGCTAGCTGTATGACTGTGTGACTGTGTGCCTGAGTGGAAATGATCATGGTGTTCCCTCTGCACACACACACACACACACACACACAGGTCACAAGTCAACATCTCTCTGGTCTCTCAGGTTTCTGCCAGTCCTCCAGTTGGGTCTCACACAGAATCCTGTCCATTTCACAGTTTATTCTCTCATGATTTAGAGACATATGCTGCCATTTAAAATCGTCAATATAAAGACTTGAGTTTGGCCACTTGGTGAGGGAATGCATCATAAATGTAAAATTAACATAAAGGTCAAATTAGACATTTAGCATTGAAAGTGATCACACAGACAAAGTTCCATTGTATTGACATGCTGAACACAGCTCCTGGTATTGTGTCCATGAGTGAAATAGATTCTCTAGAAAAAAAACAGCTCCATCCTCTAGCCTTATTAGAGAGAAAGCAACCAAACTGAGGAGGGAGGGGATGAGAGAGGAGGGGATTAGGGGATGAGCAGCCTGGTCTCATGGACTAGATCAAATTAGTTATGTTTGGTATGGTTACATAGGACAGAATGTTACATAAGGAAAAAACTAAGGAGGGTGGTTGGTCGAGGTGGATGGGTAGGCGTATAACGCGAATGTGTTCAAATCTCTTCACAGACAACTTGTAATAGGGGTGAGGAGAAGGTGGGGGAGAAAGGAGGGGTGAGGAGGGTGGGAGGGAGAGAAGTGAGCCCTGTCCTGTTTGGGTCATAACGCATTGATCACAGTGGAAATGTCAGAACCCTGTTCCATAGCGACTGTTGCTGTTGCGTTGTTGCCCACCTGCTGTCACCCGTCCAGTTCAGCAAAACAGAAACATTTCAAACAGAGTAAAAGTGAGAACATCACAAGTCTCCTATAAAAGGCCAAAATCACAACACTGTGTTTACATCACTTCTCTCTCTCCTTTTAAAACCACAATGAAAGAGCAACATCCATTTCATCTCTTCTTGTTGAAAGTTTATTTTCATAGCTTTCTGTAAAGCTCAGAACTTTAACCACTTATTTCATTCACGCTTCGCTCCTTACTGTAAAATAACAAAAAATGACAATCCTGAAACATAAAGCCTACTGTAGCTTGCTGTCCAACAGTTCCATACTACATGCACTTTATATTAAAGGAGGACTTAAATGTGCCATAAATCCACATCGTGATGTGTTACAGTCTTGTGTAACAGAACAGAGAAGGGAACAAAATGGTGGTGCATGGCTGTACATGTTCCTGAGAACTGGGATTTTCCCTAATCCTGTTCTCCTCACACCTGTGTATGTGGCTAGAACTAAAACGCTCTTAGATTTTATTGCAAAGTGTGCATACTTCGAAATCCATGCCAATGTAGTGATTTCTAAACATTGAACTTGGCATTAATATTCTCCATTGGATTACCTACGAATTGTTCCTTGTAGCTTTGCAGCTGAATGGCAAACAAGGCACAGCAAATGTTTCTCTTTTGGGCCAATGGAGGTGCTTACTATCTGTGATTATGTTAAGACACACATACAGAACATCACCACCTGGTTGTACCACCTGTATTCCTAGCTGTTCCACAGCTCCCTTTCCTCTGTGCTGTGCTGCCTAGTCAACGGGCGGAGGAGGAGGAAATGGCTGACTGGCCGGAGCTGGGCTCCAGAGCAGAATATCATTGCACTATTACATTTACATTTTAGTCATTTAGCAGACGCTCTTATCCAGAGCGACTTACAGTTAGTGAGTGCATACATTTTTCATACTGGTCCCCCGTGGGAATCGAACCCACAACCCTGGCGTTGCAAGCGCCATGCTCTACCAACTGAGCTACACTGTATTATATATGATATTCAGTTATATAGGGCACCGGTGAAACCCAGCACATTGTAAAGTGGAGGAAAAATCCCCTCAGTGACGGGCTAAGAAGGTTTGAGGGTTTGCAGCCAGCAGTGGTGGTGGCGTGGTTAGGAAAGCCTCTGCTTGGGGACACACAGACTAACGCTGGCCACTCCTGCTTAAGAAGGTCAGCCATATTTCATCTATATACTGACCCCATTGCACAACACCAGCCATTCTGTGAATTATTGCACATATCCAGCCAGGAAGCATCTTCATAAAATATATACTGATGATTTTGAATAGTAATATTTTCTTTTAGCTTGCTATTTGGAAGTTACTGTAAGAAAGTGCTACTTTTCCAATGGCTCTATGAAGCCAGACCTGTCCTTCCCAAACAGAATGAAGTAGACTGGAGACATCTTTATGACCAATCTCTTCCTGTCAGATGGGAATTAACCTTTTCTCAAATCTCTTTTCTCTCTCTCCCTCCCTCCTCTCTCTCTCCACTATATCCCTCTCTCCCCCCCCCCCCCTCTCTCTCTCTCTCTCTCTTTCCATTATCTCTATTTCTCTCGCGCGCACACACACTTTTGCTCTATCTCTCAATTTTCTCCATCGCTTTCTCAGCCATAGTGTTTTAGATGTGAGATAACACACAGCTCGTCTGCTCTGCCGACAGTTCCTAATGATCTCCTCTCACACCCAGAGCTTTGACTCAAATGGCCTCATAGAGTTAGAATGAGTAGAATAGACAGTCCATCAGTCTACAGAGAACTGCTTTGAATGGGGATGTTGATTCTACTCGTTCTGATTCTATGCTTCACCCACACAGCCAGACTAACGCTAGCACTGTGAGGAGTTCATATCACACAGTCTTCTGCTGCCAATCTACACCAGATAATCATTTGACTGGTGAAGAGATCATTAAGATGCTTTTATGTCACTTTCAGAAGTTTAGAATGGTAATTATTATTTTTTTTTTTAGAATGTCTTTACAATTTCTAAGAGATTAAAGAAAGCATGACTATAAATTGAGAAATTGACATATCTTGGATTATTCTCTGGAAAGATGTTACATGTATTCACTATTTCATTTTTATTCACTATTCAGTATATTCATTATTAGTCAGATGGGAGAACAGAGTAGCCTATAAATGAAAACCCTTCATATGAAAAGCATGAAACCATTTCTTTTCATCAGTTCATAAAATTGCATGTTCCAAGGTCAACCATAAAAGTTAAAAGTTGTGCAGATACAGCTTTTCCACAAATCCAATTGCAGAACTTCTAATGGTGTTCTACTGTGCACACTGATTGTGATGGCCTGAGGCAAATAAAGCAGCCCAAGACCAGCAACATTGGAGAACTTTAATACAAGTCCTATTTTCTAATTTTCTATATGATTTCAGAAGCTACATGTCCTGGCTTGTGATCCCAGCTAATATAATAATCTCCTAAAGAAACAGTGAGTATAGCTGTGCTGGTGTCAGCTAGCTGTTTCATGGATGTGTGCTTCACTGAGGCCTGGTGATCACCACAGCTCAACACAGGTACACTACAGTACCCCTCTGCTTCTAATGAGAGAGTGTGTGTGAGCGCAGACACTTGAAGTGCCGCACACACACGCTGACACGCACGCACATGCGCACACACACACAGGTCTACATCTCCCCCCCACCACCCTTGCCTCCAGTCCTCAGTTCAGCCTGAGTGCCTCAGTGACGTGGGGGAGTGTGTGTGTGTTGCAGACGGATCCCTCTGTCTGGCTGACCCCAGTGGAGAAAGGGAAGGATGAGAAAAGGCAATTAAAGGAGAGATGACTTGTGTGTCTCCAGGAGGGCCTCTGACCATTAACCTTTCCAGAGAAAAAGGGAGAAAAACAAGGGAGAGACGGAGAGCAAACCCAGCGAGGGAGATCATCCGTTTAGACTAAAGCGCTCCCTCGTTTTTACAGCGCTAATATCCTGCTTCTTTAAGCCCTTTCAATCTTAATTGTAACTTTGTGTGGACGGTTCATATAATAGTAAGTTGGGCCCAGATGTATGTGTGTCCAAGGACCTGCACACATCAAGCCACTGTTACACTGATACAACCATTTGGCTGTATTTAAGGAAAGAAAATATTGTGTCTTATACTGTCAGAGATACATGCATGTCTGAGAGTCCTAAACAATTGCATCTCTGATAGTCGTGTTCCAGGTGTGTTTGGGCCTGGAGTGTAGTGTGTAGGGCAATGTGTAGGGGGAATGTAGTGTGTAGGGCAATGTGTAGGGGGAATGTAGTGTGTTGGGGAATGTGTAGGGGAGTGTATTGTGTAGGGTAGTGTGTAGGGGGAGTGTAGTGTGTAGGGGAGTGTGTAGGGGAGTGTATTGTGTAGGGGAGTGTGTAGGGGAGTGTAGTGTGTAGGGTAGTGTGTAGGGGGAGTGTAGTGTGTAGGGTAGTGTGTAGTGTGTAGGGTAGTGTGTAGGGGGAGTGTAGTGTGTAGGGTAGTGTGTAGGGGGAGTGTAGTGTGTAGGGTAGTGTGTAGGGGGAGTGTAGTTTGTAGGGTAGTGTGTAGGGGGAGTGTAATGTGTAGGGTAGTGTGTAGGGGGAGTGTAGTGTGTAGAGTAGTGTGTAGGGGGAGTGTAGTGTGTGGGGTAGTGTGTAGGGGGAGTGTAGTGTGTAGAGTAGTGTGTAGGGGGAGTGTAGTGTGTAGGGTAGTGTGTAGGGGGAGTGTAGTGTGTAGGGTAGTGTGTAGGGGGAGTGTAGTGTGTTGGGCAATGGATAGTGTGTAGTGTGTAGATGGATGGTTGTGTGTAGGGGGTCTAGCAGCAGTAGGTGAGAGAGAGAACACTCTGAAATAGGTGAGGGATTTGGATGCTTTCCATTGTATAGCAGAATAACCCTGCTCATATATGAAAGGCGGTAAATGACAGAGTAGCGGCCCAGAGTACATTGTGCGTGCATGTGTGTGTTTGTTTTCAGAGAGACAGGAAGTCTAAACAGCGGAACAGAGGATCATCATCATTGCTTGATTACAGAGCAGGCAGCTAAAGTGTGAGAGTGTGTGTGCCAAAAAAGACACAATACACTGGCAACACTGATACAACACACTGCCAACAAAGACACAACACACTGGCAACACTGATACAACACACTGCCTACACAGACACAACACACTGGCAACACTGATACAACACACTGCCAACAAAAACACAACACACTGGCAACACTGATACAACACACTGCCAACAAAGACACAACACACTGCCAACAAAGACACAACATACTGGCAACACTGATACAACACACTACCAACAAAGACACAACACACTGGCAACACTGATACAACACACTGCTAACAGAGACACAACACACTGCCAACAAAGACACAACACACTGGCAACACTGATACAACACACTACCAACAAAGACACAAAACACTGGCAACACTGATACAACACACTGCCAACAAAGACACAACACACTGGCAACACTGACACAACACACTGCTAACAGAGACACAACACACTGCCAACAAAGACACAACACACTGCCAACCCTTATACAACACACTGCCAACAAAGACACAACACACTGGAACACAGACACAACACACTGCCAACAAAGACACAACACACTGGCAACACTGATACAACACACTGCCAACAAAGACACAACACACTGTCAACAAAACACAACACACTGCCAACAAAGACACAACACACTGGCAACACTGATACAACACACTACCAACAAAGACACAACACACTGGCAACACTGATACAACACACTGCCAACAAAGACACAACACACTGGCAACACTGATACAACACACTGCCAACAAAGACACAACACACTGGCAACACTGATACAACACACTGCCAACAGACACAACATACTGGCAACAATGATACAATACACTGACAACGCTGATACAACACACTGTCAACAAAACACAACACACTGCCAACAAAGACACAACACACTGGCAACACTGATACAACACACTACCAACAAAGACACAACACACTGGCAACACTGATACAACACACTGGCAACGCTGATACAACACACTGCCAACAAAGACACAAATGACTGGCAACACACTGCCAACAAAGACACAACACACTGGCAACACTGATACAACACACTACCAACACAGACACAAAATGTAGACACAATATGAAGACATCATGGAGAGAACACACTGCCAACACAGACACATACACTGAGTGCACCAAACATTAGGAACACCTGCTCTTTCCATGACACAGACTGACCAGGTGAATCCAGGTGAAAGCTATGATCCCTTATTGATGTCACTTGTTAAGTCACTTCAATCAGTGTAGATGAAGGGGAGGAGACAGGTAAAGATACATTTTTAAGCCTTGAGACAATTGAAACATGGATTGTGTATGTGTGCCATTCAGATGGTGAATGGGCAAGACATAATATTTAAGTGCCTTTGAAAGCCCTTGAATCGCATGTTGCGTTTATATTTTTTATATTGTATGTACAATCACATACTGGAGATATAAAACTAAGGGCCAAAAATGAGAGTATGCACATGGAATATGTGTGTTTAGTGTTGGAGTAAAACCAGGACCAATGGCCTCACACACTGAAGGAGACACACACACACACTAAAGGAGTCATACACACACTGAAGGAGATACACACAAGCTGTAGGACACACACACGTTGTAGGAGACATGCACATGGTAGGATTGCGTGACTGGAGAGAGGGAGAAGGCCGAATTATGTGCCCCCCCCCTACTCCCCCCCTCTCCTGTGTTAATTTTATGCATGGTGTGTGGAACCCTGCAGTGCTGCTGCCAGCACGACACAGAGCTGCTCAGGATGATTGCAATTAAAGGGAATCTCTCCCTCCTTCCCTCCATCCCTTCCACCTCCTCTCTTCCCCCTCATCCCTCGGTTCATCGTGCTACGGGTGTGAAGGATCGCGACTGGACTGGAGACGTCTTAATCAGAGAGGAGTTCTACAAATACCCGTTATACCCCCTCCTCTCTCTCTCTCTCTCTCTCTCTCTCTCTCTCTCTCTTGCTCTCTTCTCTCTTCCCCCCACTCTCGCCCTCTCTCTATCGCTCTCTCTCTCTCTCTCTCGCTCTCTTCTCTCTTCCCCCCCACTCTCGCCCTCTCTCTATCGCGCTCTCTCTCAAAGAAGGAGTTGTCATAGCGGTCAGTGTTCTGACCTTCAGGTGTGAATGATAAGAGAAAAACAGAACATGGGGCTCCACTGGTTTGATGACAGAGAAAAGAAAAGCGCTGTATTCAATCAGGTCATATTAGAATATAATACTTTTTTGTCCATTAAAACTGGTTGATATTGTATGGATATCCAGAGTATACAGTATATTGGTAGTGTATACAGTGCATAGCTATTCTCCTGCTTGTATTATTGGGACAATGTCGAAGGTTGTCTGTTAGCTCCTACACTGAAACCAACCTATTATACACACGTATCCCCCTGATGGGCTACACTGGCATTACACTACAGAGAGTGAAAGAATGAGAGAGAAAAAGATAGAGGGAGAGAGGGGATAAAGAGAGGGTGGGAGGGAGGGATGGAGGGAGGGATGGATGAATATAGAGATGGATGGTAAGAGAGGGTTAATGGAGGGATAGACGGAGAGACAGTGACAGCTGGGGAGAGAGAGAACAGTGAATGTTTCCAGCCCCTGTTTTGGTATTCCATCTCTCTCTGTATCCCTCTCTCTACATCTCCCTCTCTCTCTCTCTCTCTCTCTCTCTCTCTCTCTCTGTGTGTGGCTTGCCCGCTCACTGCCCCAGATGTTTCCTAATTTCCACTGGTGTTAAAGATGCTCTTCATCTGGGCTGATTAAATAATCAAATAATTAATTAACCACAGGCTTACACAGCCTCCTATGATCTGGCTCGCAGAGAGAGCAAGGGAGGAATAGAAGGGGAAGGAGACAGAGAGGCGAGAGGGAGAGTGGGATAGAGAAAGAGAGAGATAGAGAGATGGGGTAGAGAAGGGGTGGGAGAGATAGGGAGAGACCCAAAACTCAACCATTAGCCCACTGTCTGGGCTAAGGGCTTAACTATGTTGGATCTACTACCAATTATCTTTCTATAACAACCTAATGGAACCTGTTGGGTTAAGACCTTCTTCTGGTGTATGATGTAAACCTGTGCTGGGGTCAATTTCATTTAATTTAATTTCAATGTAGTCAATTCAAGACATTAATAAAGAAATTTAATTAAAAGTGTATTTTATTTTCAATAGGCAATTTTATTTTCAATTGCAATGAAGTTGTCTCATATGGCCTTGAGAGACTAATGGTTGTGAGCAGGATGAGTGAACAAGTAAGTATATTTAACATCCCACCACTGTAGCATGGAGTACAAGCACCAAGGACTCAATTAATTTTCAAATCCTTAAAAAGCTCTGAAAGGACAAAATGGCTTCAAGCGAAGGCACTAGAATGACAACTGGACAGACAGATTTATACTAGATAAGCGATAAAGCAGGCTGGTGGTGGCTGCTTGAAATGGATGCCAGACTGTGAGGCGTGAGTGTGTGTGTGTGTGTGTGTGTGTGTGTGTGTGTGTGTGTGTGTGTGTGTGTGTGTGTGTGTGTGTGTGTGTGTGTGTGTGTGCATGCGTTTGAGTAAGGGGCATGGAATATTGCAAGGCCCTTTATGTTTCTGGACTAAAAGGCTTAATTTAAAAGATTACCCTGCAAGCTTGTCTCACCCTGTAAAAACGTCATAATAATATTCTAAAACCCCGAACACAGATGTAAGGGTCTGTATTTATGTGTTTCATTATATCTTCAAAGACCAATGAAATTAAACAAACGCGGACGGCAGTACAAAAGGGCCTGGGTAAAAATAGTCCTGTTCTGAGAGAGAGCGAGAGAGCGAGAGCGAGAGCGAGAGCGAGAGCGAGAGCGAGAGCGAGAGAGAGAGATCCTCTATTCTCTGGAAGAGAGGTGAGAACATTACTTCCGTCAGCAGCATGGCCAGACAGGGAGTGATAGAGATGAGTAGTAGGATAGAGAGAACAGAGACAAGGGGGAGAGAAGAGAGGAGAGGGTGGGTGGGTGAAGGGAGGGAGGGAGGGAGGGAGAGGAAAGAGATGAGCAATGAGGATAGAGAGAACAGAACCATGAGGGAGGGGGATTGGGGGGACTGGAGAGACAGAAGGGAGAGAGGGGAAGAGAAGGGTGAGGAGGGAGAGATGAGCACAGAGGATAAAGAGAGCAGAGACACTGGGGAGTGGGGAGAGAGAATGGGGGAGAAGGGGGAGGAATGAAAACAGAGGATAGAGAGAATGGAGACAGTGTTAGAGGAAGGAGGGAGAGAGAAGTAGACGGCTAGAGGAAGGAGAAGGAGGGAGAGATAGGTAGACAGGGCTAGAGGAGGGTGACAAAGATGTTTTAATCATGGTTATTTCCGCTGGCGTAAGGTGGGAGCGTCCTGCACCTTATAACAAAGCCATCTGTACTTCCTACACACACAAACACACACACAGACACACACACAAACGCCCACACATGCGCGCACACTTCCTCCGCCGCTGCCTCATTTTAAACACTCCTTTAGCCATAATAATTTTCATATAATTCACTTTCATACAATTCCTTCTCCTAATCATTATCAGGCCCACTAACGTTTTAATGACTTCATAAATTTAAGCTATAAAAAGTAATGGAGAAAGACAAATGAGATAATTAGGAATAAATCTTAGTGGAAAGCCATTTATCAAAACATGGAGAGGCCCTGAATATTCCCCGTCATTAGCCTAGAGTGTAATTAAGCAAGCCTCCCAGTTATGAAAGAAACCTGCTAGCAGAGATATTACATCCAAAAGCCTCACTCTTATTAAATTGACCGATGAATCTGCGCACTATAATATGATGTGGATTATTAGGATCCTTTTTAATTAAAAAGTGCGTTAGATTTTTGTATTGAAATTTTTAACGCTTTAATGGTGGCTTGAACTCGGCTCTGTGGTTATGGGGCAATGAGACGGAGAGAGAGAGATGAGAAGAAAGAGAAGAAAAGAGAGAGTTCTGACTGGTCTGGTGTGTGTCAGAGGGAAGGAGAAAGGGAAAGGGGATCAGACAGATAAGTGATGGCTCATTCTTCGTATTATTTTCTTCCACTCCAGTGTGAAGAGTGGGTATAGTCTGTGAGAGTCTAATTGAACACACTGTTAATTAATATTGTACTGTTAATTAATATTGTCTTTAAAAGTGTAAAATAAAATGTATTGGTTTGGTCTGATTAGTGAGAATTAGAATCATGTTCAGGGTTTTCTTTCTCTCTCTCTCTCTCTCTCTCTCTGTCCACTGAGAACAGACGTTTTCAAAAGGATGTCGACAGAAAGTCACAGATTTTAATTTTTTCCCATTTGACCTTCACTTGTTTTCTTGAACAATGCCCCCTTTTTATATTCATCAGATCTCAAAATGTAATTTCGAGCTCAAGTTATTCCCTGTTTCCCTGCTTGGATTTTTAGAGTATTTAAAAATGTATTTTGGAAGATAACTCTTCATTTCTATTTTCATTTCAAGTGGAACTGACAGCGTTTTAACTACTTTGCAGATATGAACCTTTAATTGCAGTGGGCTAAATCAGGGTCACACAGAGTGATTATTGGTAGTCTTAAACAAATCTACTTTGAAACAAAAGTATACACCTCACACACATGGTAATGGGCTTAAATATATAGAGTTGAAATGTATTCAACTTTGAGTTTGCATCCAAATATTCCACTTTATATACATCACAGAAGACTGAAATATAACAAAACGGTTTGACATAGAAACACCGGATTTATATATATTTTTTATAATCGTTGTTAATGATGAAATTAGGAAAAATATTAATAACATTCCACCCATGAGGCCAAAGAGGGCACTTTTGGTCACTGACTGCAGGAAAGGGTTGTATTACACAAACAGACAATCATAAAATCAGTAAAAAAATATCAAATTCCCAGTTTATGAGAGGTTTTAAAAATAGGTTATATTTGACTAAAAATTCCATGACATAGAGTAAGGCATTGTTGGCAGAATAGATGGATGCTTTGGTAGTGCAACAAATATTGCTATCAGGTTGTAAATCACAGCTGGCCTGGTACATTGTTGGCTGCCTCTAGCCATTCGGGATGCACTGTTTCAGTTTCAATTACTCAATATTTTGGACAAAACGGATGATTGTAACTAAAGCTGTGAATGTCAATACAATCAAACTAGCAAGGGCAATGATCACAAGTCAGTCACAATTTGGCTAATAGGCTAGCTTATCTATTTATGTAGCAAGCTAAAAAGATTTTTGCTCATCTTGCTCTGGCTAGCATTAGTTGTTGATCTTGTTGTTGTTGATGTGCATAGGTAACTGAGGGAGAGATAGCCTACCTGTTCATGGTTGTTTGATCAATCTGTAAAGTTCGCAAATGTAAAAGGACTCCCATGGTATTTACATATTTGCAGAAATCCATTCAGGTGTATTTTCTGGCTTTTGGCCATCCTCCTCAGTGAATTTCATAAAAATGTAAATTGTAAAACATTAAAAAAGTTATCATTTTTAGATAAAACTAGACTAAATATAATAACATGTCACCAAATAACTGATTAAAACACACTATTTTGCAAAGAAGGTCGACAGTAGCCTCAACAGCACTCTGTAGGGTAGCACCATGGTGTAGCCGGAGGACAGCTAGCTCACCCCCTTCCATAGACTTACGCAGTAATTATGACAACTGCCGGAGGACATCCTCCAGCCAATCAGAGCTCTTGCAGCATGAACTGACATGTTGTCCACCCAATCAAAGGATCAGATAATTAATCTAGTACTGAAAGCATAAGCTACAGCTAGCTAGCACTGCAGTGTATACATTGTGGTGAGTAGATTATTCAAAGCGAGAGAAAGACAATAGTTGAACAGTTTTTAACAAATTAATTTATTCTGAAATTAAGGAGAAGCAAGAGAGAAATAGAGAGAGAGAGAGTGTGTCATTTTTTTACACTTTCAGTTTGACTTACTTAGCTAGCAAATGCAGCAAGCTAGTTTAGCCTTCTGAAACACCCTGCTCAAACAGAGGGATGCTATGTTAGCTAGCTGTCTATGACTTTCCAACACAACACTGGACCTCTTCCAAGTCAAGGTAACATTAAGCTTTTGGTATTACAAATGTATTGCCACTGGGGCCCGCCGGTGTAACTGCTTACTGACTGTACACTAACGTTACTGCATGATTGTAGCGGGTTTACTAACGTGTTAGTTATATTAGCTACGCTAACTGACGATACTTTAGCTAATATGATAACAACGGTGTAGGCTGTTTGTAGTGGTTTGGCTTGGAAAGGTTTTTTCGCCTGGTCACATACAGCTGTTTTGTTGTGCATTGAAGTCCAGGGCTAGCTCCTCTGAACAACACTCTCCTGACGAGAGCACATTTTCTATGCCAGGCGAAATCGCGCCTCATTAGCTCATTGTTATGGATGTATCCAAATAAATGTCACTAGAAAACAGCTAAAACAAATGCAAATGCACTACTGCTGTTATTCTGTCTGCACTGTTTGATGTGACTGTAAGTTAGCCGTAGTTGGCTAGCTAGCAAGCAAGGGATAAGAACATTGCCAGCCAGTATGGCAATGGAACATTTAGAACGCACGTCAAATTTGTCTCGCGACCTGTGTGCACATATGTTGTAAACTTTCATTCATAGGCTAGGTTGTAGCAACCTAATGATGAGTATAGGGAAAATGTGAATATCATGTAGTAGCTTAAACCTATCGCTGTTACATTGAACTAGGTGAATGGAATATGAATGAGAGTCATCCAATATGCTGTAATGCAGTAAGGCCATGCTCATGACATTTTTTTGTCTTCCCTCATCTTAAACGGCACTGACCGCCGCTGCTTTTGGTGAATGCTTTCTAATGATCTAAAGTGGCTCTGCTGGTACTGCCTGTAAACGCACAGTCCAGTGCAAAGTGAATGATGGCAGGCCAGTGTGGCAAACGGCTTATTTGCATATAGGCCTACTATAGCTCTGATTGGTTGTGGCGCACCGGTCTGTGTAGAGTCCTGTCCTGGACAAGACTGAAAAGTATTTATTAGGTTTTATTTCCTGCAGTGTCTATAAATTGTCCAAACGCAAGGCCGCTTTCCCACTCTATATTGCTATAGAATTTTCACAAATTCCTTACTATACGTAATTCCCAAACATTCTATGAAAGTACGAAAACGTGAAAATGACTAAGTGCTTGCTTGTCAGAAAATGTTTTAAAAAAGGCATCATATTCTTCCTAGGGGTGTATATTAACATCTTTTTATAAGATTTAATGTTGCTAAAACGCTTTCAGTTCCACTTTCATTGAACATGAGTGGGGTGAAAGCACTTGGGAAGAATTGTCTTGTTTCTATGTGGATCTCAAAACACCATGGAATCAATAAGAATGTAAGAATAAAGTAAAAGTAAAACAAATATATATATATATATATATATATATATATACAAATAATATGTTTGAAAAGATCAGTGAGTTATCCATGCAAGCATCTACCGCGATGTACAGCCCACTCTGAGCTGTCCCCTGGCTCAGACCCCTCATGTACAGTGTTTGTTTGTGTATAAGAGAGAGAGAAAGAGAGATAGAAACTTTAGAAAAAAAAAGTAATCTTTACTGTTAATTTCTGATTGTTTATTTCACCTCTGTTTATTATCTATTTCACTTGCTTTGGCAATGGAAACATGTGTTTCCCATGCCAATATAGCCCTTTGAATTGAATTAAATTGAATTGCGAGAGGAAGAGAGAGATAGGGAGAGGGAAAAGGGGGGTAGAGAGAGGAAGGGAGAGAGAGAGAGCCTGTAGAAAGGGCTCTCATTGTAAAGGCTGCTTGAAAGGATCTTAAGTGCTCCGCTGCCTTATGCAAATTGTCCCTCCAATATCTGACACGCCAACCTCCGATTGCTGACCAATTAATGACCTTAAGGCTTGTCATGTGACACATCAGCAGAATAATTTACATATGACAGATCTCCTAGTGTGCCAGCCGTGTGTGTGTGCGTGTGTGTGTGTGTGTGTGTGTGTGTGTGTGTGTGTGAGAGAGAGTGTGTGTGTGAGAGAGAGTGTGCATGTGACAGGTTCCCTGGTGCATGCCAGTAGAGCTCATTACTGTGGTAACCCAAAGGATCATAGGAAAGAGTGTGTTTCGGAGCCGGACTAGGGATGTCACTGTAGCGAAGTCAGCATGTCAAAGGGTGGCTGTTTTCTGTCTATGCACTGTATGTATGTGTTTTCCATGTGTATGTATATAGAGAAAGGGTGTGTTATCTGACACAGGAAATGCTATTTTTGGCGCTGTGTGTGTGTGTTCTGTGTGTCTTTTCCATGTGGCATTTCTCTTGCAGCCTCAGTTAGAGCTGAAATTATACTCCATAACCCTGTGTTATCTCCCATCTACCTTTCTATTTTTCTCTCTGCTCTCCATCCCTCCATCACCATCTCTCTCTGACTCTCCCTCCATCTCCCTCCTTCCATACTGAGATATAACAGTGTTATCAGTGCGGCACCACCAGTTCTCGTTAAGACATTAATTGAAAAAGTGTAATTAATCCTGAGAGGTGGAGAGACTGGACCCGAGAGAGAGAGAGATCATTATAACACTGTACATAGCCATAATATTGTGGTCCTCTGTAGCTCAATTGGTAGAGCATGGCGCTTGTAACACCAGGGTAGTGGGTTCGATCCCCGGGACCACCCATATGTAAAAATGGACAAAAGCGTCTGCTAAATGGTATATTATTATAATATGACATTTTAAATGTGTTTATTCCTTTGAAACTTGAGTGTAATGTTTACTGTTCATTTTTGATAGTTTATTTCACTTTTGTTTATTATCTATTTCATTTGCTTTGGCAATGTAAACATATGTTTCCCATGCCAATAAAGCCCTTTGAATTGAATTGAACTGAGAGAGAGAGAGCTACCAGAGCTTCTCTGGTCTGCAGTGTGACCCAATACTGCCCCCTGTTGTTACACTGAAAGCAAGAGGGCCAGAGGAAAGGACAATAGAGAGACTATCTGTAATGGTTAGGGCCAGGAGTTTTACCTTACCATGTGACTCAGGGCCCTGGGGTTTTCATGGCCAGGTCACATGTTCAGGAAAAACTCCTGGCCCCACTGATAGGTGTATGTAGTATGTCATTTTATGATGGATGTTATTTTAACCCTGTGATCAACTCATTAGTAATGTTGTACTCGTACAGCCACAAGCAGCTTAATTCAAATTCATTAAGGGTCAGTGTGAAGGACAATCAGAGATAGGAGGTGGGACACACTGGGCATGTGTAGTAGATTCAACCTACCACCTGATGGACTAGGAGCAACATTTACAAATAAGATCATTTGCTTTAGGTTGTGTGCAATATTTCCATTGGTTGGCCATGTAATAACCATATTTTACATTTTACATTTTTAGTCATTTAGCAGACGCTCTTATCCAGAGCGACTTACAGGAGCAATTAGGGTTAAGTGTCTTGCTCAAGGGCACATCGACAGATTTTTCACCTAGTAGGCTCAGGGATTAGGACCAGCGACCTTTCGGTTACTGGCACAACGCTCTTAACCACTAAGCTACCTGCCGCCCCATGTTTCTTGTACAGGAGATAACACCCCGGTGATGTAAGTTCTACATACCGCTAATAAAGTAAAATAAAAACTACAATGGTTGTAGTTAAAATGTGTCTTTCCTTACCTCTGATTTAAATACAGAGGTCTTGACTCCCATTGAGAGAGGTGTTGTACCCCCTGTAGAGAGCGATGGAGCAAGGGAGTGTGAGAGGAGGAGGAGGAGGAGGAGGAGGAGGAGGCCTACTCTATTATTATAATCTTTAGTTCTGGCTGTATGACCTTTCCTGAATGATTGTTTCTCATTTATGAGTGTGATGTGTGATTTAACCAGTGGTTTGATCTCTCTCACCTGACCTTTGTAAATTGTCTGTTAAGCAGATCGGGACTCGACCCACCTGCCCCGTACATGACCGCCAACACACACGCGCGTACCTACACCCAGGTGTGCGGACACACTCATGCAGGCACACATGTATGGGATTCCTAACACCATTTATTTTTAATAAGCCAAATTCTTCTCCCAAACATACCTCCCAGGTAAAACATTTGACCATAAGAAATTAGTAATTATAAAGTGAAAACAGCCACTCACAGCCAAGCTGCCATTTTTTATTCAAGATTCTAAGAAATACATGATGATTTGGTAACAACTTTACTGCATTGAACTGGTGATATGAAATTCCATAATAAGATATTATAAATTGACCTGCTAAATAGTATGTATATAATAATATATGTATAGATTCATGGTGAAATTTTGCTTCATGATTATCACCTTTATTTGGTTAGTTAATGAATCTGGGAGATTAATGAAAGAAATGTAATTTTTTCCCTGTGACTCCTAAGCAGAGCATTAGAGCGCCCAGCTTGTGGTCCTGTGTAACAGTAGAAAGAGGGGCTGAATTAATTTAGCCTAGCCAGGCTTCTAATTAACCACTGAATTACACACCCACACTGCTGCACACGGGAAAGAGCTAAACTATTGTTTAACAGATATATATTCGCTATCATTCTTTTTCTCCATCTCTCTCTGTCTTTCACCTTCTTTTCATCCATTTCCACCCGCTGTCTGCCTTCCATCCATTCTTTCACACCTCTCTCTCTCTCTCTCTCTCTCTTTCCTTGCGGTCCACAGCCCTGTTTCTCCGTAGTGTCCCATTGTTCAGTTGAGCCGTAAGATTAATAAAGACCATTTCCAGGATTAAAAGGGATGATTTCATTAGGACTAACCAGTCAGGTTTCATCTCGGGGATTATATTCTGCAGATTATGGGCCTGGGGTATTCTAAGGCATCTCATTAATATCTAATGGCAGGGAAATGTAGTTTGTGGGGACCCTCTTTCTGATTACTAAGCAAATGTGTACTTTTCTCTGTAAGCCCCCAAATGGGTATTTGAACACTGTTTCTGGCCAGGTTTTAGTGATTCTGTGGTTCCCAGCCACAGGCCAGGCCACCCAATGTAAAAATATGGTGTATTGGCTGAGCATGAGACCTTGTAGGCCTATTTTACATATAGGCACATTTAGCATACATACACTCATCCTTGAGCACACAAACCTTGGTCTCACTGTATAAGGCTGTTCTGATGCCCTCTAAACATGTTTCCTTCCCTTGTCTCCTCTCCATCTATCCTAATGAGATGCACCTTTGTCCTGGCCTAGTCTCTCCTAGTCCCCATAGAGCACTGGTCACCAGCCGGTCGATCGCTCCAAGGCATTCCTAGTCGATCACCAAACATTTCTGTAAAAAATCCAATGATAAAGCCTTGCATTTAAAAATAAAAATAAATCCATTCCCGCTGTTGGCGGTAGGTGCACATGATTCAGCAACTCTAGCGCCGGGAAGGCAAAGTGTTCACATTTTGAACTATTTCATGTGTCTGAAGGTAGAACTCTGCCTACCCGGCAGGCCCAGAGAGCAAATCAAGTGCACCTATGGGCTTACTGCTGGCCAATCAGATAGCTCAGATCACTGTGTCTGCACAGTTTCCTCGAGCAATAGACTGTAAAAAGAAGCCTCGAACGCACAGCAAAGTTGATACTGTGATATTTCAAATCTCTTAAAACCATGACTAGAGAGAGACTCAACGAAAACAGCAAAGAGCTGCTGTTTTTGTAAGTAAGTTCATGTTTAGGCCTAAGTTGTTATTCAGCACTGACAACACTTTGTTCAACATTTTTATCAGCTGTTAAATGCACGTTCTCCCTACTTCTAGTCATGCTACAACCAGCACTGCAGATGCAATGAATGACAATAGAAAAGTGTTCCGATAAGCTTGCGTTGTTATTATTAGCGGCTCACCACTGCTCCCTCCCTCCCCTGACTTACCATCAGATGCAGGCCATCAGTCATGTAAAAAAAAAAAAAAGCTAATGATTATGCTCACTCAGCTGTGCCTCACAAGTAGCCTAATACAACAAATGATCTATTACTAGTGTGGTCATATACCAATTTTTTGGCAGGGCAATTCAAGCTTAGCCAATATGCAGTGAAAACGTACTGGGCCCATAGCCTACTGCACAAACCTCATCGCTACATAACTGCTTTTAATTGGTTAATGTTGCATAGGCTTATATTTTTTAAGTCATGTTTAAAAACAATCTGAGTGGTAGATCTTGGCTTGCAATTTGACTCAAAGGGATCTTAACTCAGAAAAGGTTTGTGACCACTGCCACAGAGGGATGTGTCTCCTGGGGTGCATCTCAATAGTCTAAACATGTTTCCTCCCCTCTGTTCCTTTCCTTCATGTGTCCTATTGAGATGCCCCCTCGGCCTCTCCTACCAGTGGAGGCTGTTTTATGGGAGGGTCCTGTTTGTCGTCTGTCTATCTGTCACAAAGCCCCACAGCACACTGATGAAATGTGGACAACGGAGAGCAAGGTGGGCACAAGGGGAGCCTGCCGACTTAATGAGCCAATTTCTCAGATAATAAGCTGCTAATATTTCTACCTTAAGGAGATAATTATGATGTAGAAGATAGAATGTTTTATCTTAAAGCGACAGTGCACCGGTCCCAAACCTATCTCTGTCTCGAGCTGTTATTTGAGTGTATAGGGATGGGAAGGGGAGGGGAGGGGATAGGAGGGGAGTGTGTGCTATGTGTGTGCTATGGAACAACAATGCCTTTAAGTTTTTTAGTGTGTCATGTGTTTTTTGGCGATGGCTTTGATCATGTGGAGTGTTTGACTCAAGGAGGAGAGGCAGGGGACTTTCTGCCTTCATAAATATTTATCTCCTTGCCAGAGGCAAAAATCTGAGAAGAAATGAAAATCAATTGATCTTTATTGTTAACTGACCCAAAAGTATACTCTTAAAAATGTACAACAAAAACATTGTTCCTCTCTCTCTCTCCTTTGTGAATGAGTTACTCACGTCAAATTAGATATTTAAGGAATACCTGGAATAGTATAAAAGTGGTCCTCTGTAGCTCAATTGGTAGAGCATGGCACTTGTAACGCCAGGGTAGTGGGTTCGATCCCCGGGACCACCCATACGTAAAAATGTATGCACACATGACTGTAAGTCGCTTTGGATAAAAGCGTCTGCTAAATGGCATATTATATTATTAATCCTTCTACCCCCCTCCCCCACCCCCACCCCCCATAATAAAAAAATAAAAAAAGTGGTTGTCCCACTCGCTATCATAAGTTGAATGCACCAATTTGTAAGTCGCTCTGGATAAGAGCGTCTGCTAAATGACGTAAATGTCAACTTTTTCTTTCCTCAGGGTTGTGCTGTTACTTATAACTGGTAAACTGATCAATTTGAATACATATTATTATTTAGTGTCAGGTAATTACCAATTGTGTCAAATTATTTGATTGATATTCGGATATTACCACAGTCAAACCTGCAACTAAGAAAATACTGTGTTTGCACTGTGGAGTGTTCAGTCAGTTTGAAAGCATCCTTAATGCAGGCCTTGTGTTGACACCCACTGACAGGGGCAGGACCAGAGAGAGGCTGGGTTAATGTGGGGGGTCAGGAGTTAATGTAGGGCTGTTGATCTGCTACCATGAAGCCTGTGTTACTGGTCTCAGCCACCTCTTCTCTCTCTCCTCCCTCCTTGTCTCTGCCCTGTGCTGAACCTCTCTAATTAAGCACATAACGAGCTCCATCATGTAATTAAGAGCTCAGCTGGACCAGAAAACAAGCAAGAGGAGAGGAGAGGATACACAGCCAGGGCCTAACAGCCTGGATAAAAAGCATTTACTAGTCATTTTGGGAAAAATGCCAAATAGAAAACAATAGTACTTAATGAAGTACTTTATTGTCCATCTGTTACAATGGACATGCATCTTTTGGCTCTGCTTTCAACCTTCCAGGCAACACATAAACACACCACAGTTGACAGGTGCACTGCACCCGGCAGTGCAAAACTAAAATAGGGGGACGACTGTCTCCATAAAACACCCTACAAGACAGGACACACACGTACTGTAGCCTACACACAGGCAAACACACCACAATCTGTGTCTCCACTCTCTTAGAGGTGTGTCTCAGCAGTGACAGTTATCCCCCAGGTGTTTTGTGCTGCAGCAACATTTTATTGTCTTTGTTCCTAAAAAGTGCAAAGTAAGAGTGACAGCGCAATGGCCTCTTTAGTGCACGCAAGCACATCTCTTTAGCATACTGATGGATGTGTGTGTTTCCCTCTCCGCAAGCGTTGCCTTTTGTGCCTCCCATCCTGTCAAGCGACGCTTAATAGAATTCATGTATATTTAAGGATCCTTGCATCCTATTAGGTACAATAAACTAGCTGCTTTATCCCTGACAGCACCTGGCGAGGCGAGGGGGCCGATCTGACAAACACACCCTTTCAAAATAAAATGTATTTAGTTAGAGTCGCTTTCAAAGACACTTGTGTAAGCTATCATGTTTTCACTGTGCTGTGAATGCAGACAGGGAGTAATGGAATTCATTTCATATTCACAGGCGGCAGGCGCACCCGGCCCTCTTACAAGGGCTCTATCAGTAAATTGTAAATTGTCAACGGCCGCGTCCCAACATTACAATGCAAACAAGGTTAGTTTTCAAACAGCTGATTTGAATAAACTCAACAAGGAAACATATCAGGAGGACCTGCTTCATTGGCCTTTGTGTTCCTGCCAGGAGGGAGGGAGAGATGGAGAGAGCGAGGCACATAGAGGAGAGGAGAGCGAGAGGGGAGGTGCGGCGACACTTTTGGAGGTGATGGTTGGCCGATAGCGCCGGAGGAATGGCAGTTAATTTGAATACAGCACCTCCAGCACAATTATTATTATCATCGCCAAATCAAGGAAATAAATTAGAAAGAGGGGCTCCAAAAATAGAGTCCAGAGCTTTTGTGCCATAGCATGTAGGCCCAGTGGGAGGGAGGGGAGAACGGACTCTACTAAATTATCAGGTGGAGAGAGGGGAAGAATGTGACTCTTTTCACTTTCTCATCCCCTCTCTCTCCCGCTTTCTCCCGCTCTCTCCCACTTTCCCCCCTGCCCTGTGTAATTTGAGTGCCAGTGGGAGGTAATTTAGCTGTGCTGCTGTCAATGGCCACAAGGCTAGAGGCAGGGAAGAGGGGACGAGAGGAGTGGTGAGAGGAGAGAGAAGGGGAAAAAGGGGAGAGAAGAGGGAGAGAGAGGGAGAGAGAGGGAGACGGGGAAGGGGAGAAACTGAATCATCTTTCTGTCTCTTGTGATACGTGACTTTCCACTGTGACTCAATCCCAAACCCCTCACACCCCAAATTCACCTTGACCACACAGAATCACCATGATGACAGGGTGACTGAATGACACAATAGATAGGCAGGCTGACTGAAACCAAAGAATACCAACCGCCCTGTGACCTGCCATTTAGCCATTTAGACCTCTGGTAACCTCTTTAACTCTGACCCCACGGAGCCCTCTTCATCAGGGTCAGCTGCCAGGGACAAAAATAAGTGATGACAGCTTCCTGTGAGTCATGGTGGGCATGAAGTCTTAGGGTCACGCTGGCTTAGCCTGGAACACACACAGGTCATAGGTCAAATGTGTGTGTGTGTGTGTTCTTGGTCTCTGTCCAGGAAATAGTGTGATGAACACACAGCTGCATGGTATCAAAGTTGAACCTGTATCCTGCTCTGGCCTAAAAAACATGTTTGGGTGACATGTTCTGTCTCATAACTGAAATACACACATATTTCTTCATCACTGTCACGTCGCCTCCCGTTACTCCCCTCCGGCGCTCTGATTCGCCGGTCTACTGAGCCACCGGTCTGAGCGCACCACCCCGGCAACACCGGAATGGAAACCCAACGCACCCTAATCACCTCCAGCGCACCTGCACCTCATCATCTCATCACCACCCCTATTTAGCCCTGGACTGTTCTGGATGATGTTGTGTGTGATTGTTAAGCTTTGTGTTGTTTACTCTATCGTTGTTATTTCTCTTGCTCATTGTTAAGTAAACCTTGACCTTGTTCATTCCAGCGTCTGCGTCCTGCCTCTTCGTATACTCAGTACTCGTCACAGAATCACACACCAAACGAAAATGGATGCAGCAGGAGTTTCCCAGTGCCTCCACCAGCAGCAGCTTGCCCAGATGAACGCCGCCACGCAGGAAGTGCTCCAAACGGCATAATCTGCCCAGCGCTCCGGTTCCACCTCAGGGAGCGGCGAGTGCCCCCAATCCACCTGTTTCCGTGCTATCACCCACTTATGTGGGAACCCTCGCCCTACCGGAGCGCTATGACGGTAAAACTACTAAATGTAGCAGCTTCCTGCTACAGGTTTCACTTTATCTGGCGCGTCAGCCTGGGGCATATCCATCTGACCAAGCCAGGATAGCGCTGGTGATTTCACTACTTAAAGGACGGCGCTGGATTGGGCCACGGCAGTCTGGGAAGGAGAGGAGGCAGTGGCACTACCCTAACCCACCTTCCTCGCTCGGTTCAGGGCGGTGTTTGATCATCCCACGGAGGGAAAGGACGGGTGTGGGCGTCTCCTCCATCTACAACAGAGAGAGGGGCCCGCATCCGAGTACGCTCTGAGCTTTCGCACGGTGGTGGCGTCTTCCGGCTGGAATGAGCGTGCTCTGCGCACAGCCTTCAGGAGAGGTTTACGGGAGGACATCAAGACGGAACTCACATGTCGGGATGACGAGATGGACCTTGATACCCTCATCACCACGTCCATCCGCCTTGATGACATGTTGAGAGAGAGACGGCGTTCCCAACACCTCACGGAGCCTCGATGCTCACCCCATCTGAGCTATGGAAGCCGCCCTGCTTTCTGAGTCATCACCCATGGAGGTGGGCAGCACCCCCTACACCACCACGGACCACAGATCTCCTGGCGGCTCCCTATCTAGGCGGTATGACTCCCGTCGCCGCTCCGTGATGATGTCCAGGATATGGCAGCAATAACTTATGTGGATCTAAAGTAAACAGTCCATCTACATGGTGCAATGGAGAGCTGCAGTATTCCAACTCCAATTCTTTCTGATTGGTTGTCTTCCTGTGTATTTAAATGTTACTGTAGTGTTGAGAAAGATGTGGTGCTTTCCTGCTCTGTGAGAGCTGCTGCTTAGTGGACTGCTGAGGATGTCTCCTTTTATTTGGTATTTTATTAGGATCCCCATTAGCTGTTGCAAAAGCAGCAGCTACTCTTCCTGGGGTCCACACAAAACATGAAACATGACATAATACAGAACATTAATAGACAAGAACAGCTCAAGGACAGAACTACTTTTTTTTAAGGCAAACGTAGTCTACATATCAATACATACACACAAACTATCTAGGTCAAATAGGGGAGAGGTGTTTATTTGAGCAATATGAGATGGAACGGAGTTCCATGAAATAATGGCTCTATATAATACTGTACGCTTTCTTGAATTTGTTCTGGATTTGGGGACTGTGAACAGACCCCTGGTGGTATATCTGGTGGGGTAAGTGTGTGTGTCAGAGCTGTGTGTAAGTTGACGATGCAAACAATTTGGGATTTTCAACACATTAATGTTTCTTATAAAAAGAAGAAGTGATCCAGTCAGTCTCTCCTCAACTCTAAGCAAAGAGAGACTGGCATTCCTAGTATTTATATCAGCCCTCTGATTACAATGAAGAGCAAGACGTGCCACTCTGTTTTGGGCCAGCTGCAGCTTAACTAGTTATTTCCTTGCATCACTGGACCACACGACTGAACAATAATCAAGATTAGACAAAAGTAGAGCCTGCAGAACTTGCTTTTTGGAGTGTGGTGTCAAAAAAGCAGAGCATCTCTTTATTACGGACAGACCTCTCCCCATCTTTACAACCATTGAATCTATATGTTTTGACCATGATAGTTTACAGTCTAAGGTAACGCCAAGTAATTTAGTCTCCTCAACTTGTTCAACAGCCACACCATTCATTACCAGATTCAGCTGAGGTCTAGAACTTAGGGAATGATTTGTACCAAATACAATGCTCTTAGTTTTAGAGATGTTCAGGACCAGTTTATTAGTGGCCACCCATTCCAAAACAGACTGCAAACCCTTTGTTAAGGGTTTCAGTGACTTCATTAGCTGTGGTTGCTGATGCGTATATGGTTGAATCATCAGCATACATGGACACACATGCTTTGTTTAATGCCAGTGGCAGGTCATTGGTAAAAATAGAAAAGAGTAGCGGGCCTAGAGAGCTGCCCTGTGGTACACCACATTTTACATGTTTGACATTAGAGAAGCTTCCATTAAAGAAAACCATCTGAGTTCTATTAGATAGATGTTGTCATGGGGCATGAGAAACACAAAGCCCATTCAGACAGATGGAACTGAACAATCAAGACTGTAGATTTCATAATCACACTGCACGCTTCACTGCTAACAAGGCCTGCTGCCTACTTATCTCCTTCCCACTTTTCCCTCTCTTTCCTCCCCTCTCCTCCTCTTTTCTCATTTCTGAGGACTACTCAGTGTTCATTTAGAGGCACACCTCCCCATCCCCCTCTCCCCTCATCCCCCCAACTCCCATACCTCTCTCCCCTCATCCCCCCAACTCCCATCTCACATCTCTCTCCCCTCAACTCCCATACCTCTCTCCCCTCATCCCCCCAACTCCCATCTCACTCTCCCCTCAACTCCCATACCTCTCTCCCCTCATCCCCCCAACTCCCATACCTCTCTCCCTGTTCCTCCATCCCCATCCCTCTCTCCATCCATCATCCATTCATTCCCTTTTCCTTTTCCTCCCTCTATCCCTCCATCCTCCCGTTCCTCTCTCCTTACCCCATAGTGTTTTTCCATCCCAACTTTTACCCATAGCTCTTTCTCTCTCTCTCTCCCTCCCTCCATCCCAGGTCATGGTGAGTCATCCCATGGCAGTGTGATTCATGCTGCTCAGGCCTCCTATCTCCCAGGAGAAATTAAAAGCCATTTTAATCTTGCCGACGACTCCAATTCATTACCTCGCCCATCTCTCTCTCTCGCTCTCTCTCATCTCCCTCTTAGGTGTCAAACGTCACTTAACGTCCATGCCAATCACACAGATTCAGAGGAGAGCTGAAGGAGAGAGAGAAAGAGAGGTAAAGAGAGAGCCAGAGAAAGACCATACACCTATACCTCATTCTCTACCACTACATCCACTTTCCTCCTCCTCATCCCCTTGTTATTCCTTCTACCTCTATTATTTTCTCTTAATCCCCCATTCATCCCAACTGCTTTTGACTCCATCGCTCTTTCACCCCCATCCTCCTGTTCTACAACTCCTTCCCTCTCTTCACTCATTCCCCTCTTCTTTTGGCCTCGTCTACAGTAGCTATATGTCTGCCAGACCCATAGAGATTGAGTGTGACACAGCAGGGTGCCATAACTGTTCTGTGCAATCAAATACTAACAAAATGGCCGCCACTGGTAATTTCCAACACCACTAAAATAGCAGCAGATTCCTACCGAGTGATGAATGATGGACAGTCACAAGGGGTGATTCCTCCGTTTATGCCTCTCTTTATTCCTTCCCCACCCTCCTCTGTCTGTTTCTAAGTAAGCACACATAATCGGCGAAGCCCTTGACCTGACCCTTCATTTATTTCTCTCTCTCTCTCGCGCTCTCTCTCTCTCTCTCTCTCTCCCCCGTCTTTCCTTCTCTCCCTCTTTCTCTCTATAAAGAGATCTGCAGAAGAGTACAGCTATGCATTACACTCATTGCGTAATAAAACCATCAATGGGATTTCTAAAATATTCAGTCACAACTGTTTTTCTGTAGATCATCTCCATCCAGTGTGTGAGTGATGGATGTGAGTTGGGTTATTGAGTGAATTAAAGATGACCATCTTACATTAGTGTCATTATTACCCACAAAGACAGGACGGTTTTATGACCAGTGTGTAATTACTCTTCTCTTGCATATTTAGAGAATCTCTTCCATTATCACACCATCGCAAGTATAGCACTGGCGTGTGTGTCTGTGTGTGAGAGTGTGTGCGTGTGTGTGTGCATGCTTGTATAATGCATGTGTGTGTGTCTATGCGAGTGTATGTGCCTGTGTGTGTCACGGCAGTTATTCTTCCTGGGAGTGGCCTGACTCTATTTACTTTGCTGTTAGTTAGATTGAGCCAGACGGCAGCCATTCTGTGCCCTGGCATCCCTCTAACAGCGACAGGACCTCATGTCAGCCATCTTGGCTCATGTGGGTCTGTAATGGACGAGGAGGTGACAGATGCATGTTGTGGGCGGTGTGTGTGTGTCGTAGTGGGGAGGTAATCTCTCTCTCTGTGAGTGTCTCTCGCTCTCTTTCTCTCTCTATTCTCTCTCTGGACCAGTGGAGTGGAGAGCAAGAGTCTTTCCACTTTTCACTAATAGGATCTGCATTGAAAGAGAGAGAAAGAGAAAGAGAGAGAGGTCCAAGCAAGGCAGAGGGATGAATAGATGGAGAGGGAGACAGAGAGATCACACTAAGGAGCAGCCCTTACTGACAACACACACCAATTAAAACACAGACACTCAGACCTCCCTCTACCCTCTCTCACCCCTTCCCCCCTTCTGTCACAGATTCACACCAGGGTTAAAGTCCAGGGTGAGAATATTCAGCTGTATGCTTGATAATGATCAAAACACTGTCAGTAATTAAAAAGTTTGGATAATCAAAAAGAAAGCCTGGGAAAAGCTGCCCAGTGACGCAAGCCTACCAGACAAGCTAAATGCCTTCGATGCTCTCTTCGAGGCAAGCAACACTGAACCATGCATGCGAGCACCAGCAGTTCCGGACGACTGTGTGATCTCACTCTCCTTAGCCGATGTGAGTAAGACCTTTAAACAGGTTAATATTCACAAGGCCGCGGGGTCAGACGGATTACCAGGATGCGTACTCAGAGCATGCGCTGACCAGCTGGCGGATGTCTTCACTGACATTTTGAACCTCTCCCTGACCCAGTCTGTAATACCTACATGTTTCAAGCAGACCACCATAGTCCCTGTGCCCAAGAATGCCAAGGTAACCTGTCTAAATTACTATCGCCCCCGTAGCAATGCTTTGAAAGGCTGGCTCACATCAACACCGTCATCCCAGACACCCTGGATCCACTCAAATTTGCATACCGTCCCAACAGATCCACAGATTACGCAATCTCTATTGCACTCCACACTGCCCTCTCCCACCTGGACAAATGTGAGAATGCTGTTCATTGACTCAGTGTTCAACACCATAGTGCCCTCCAAGCTCATCACTAAGCTCAGGATCCTGTGACGGAACACCTCCCTCTGCAACTGGATCCTGAACTTCTTGATGGGTCACCCCCTGGTGGTGAGGGTAGGCAACAACACATCCGCCACGCTGACCCTCAACACGGGGGTTAGTCCCCTCCTGTACTCCCTGTTCACCCACGACACATGACTCCAACACCATCATTAAGTTTGCTGACGACACAACGGTGGTGGGCCTGATCACCAATGACGATGATACCGCCTATAGAGAGGAGGTCAGTGACCTGGCAGTGTGGTGCCAGGAAAACAACCTCTCCCTCAATGTCAGCAAGACAAAGGAGCTGATCGTGGACTACAGGAAACGGAGGGCCAAGCACGCCCCCATCCACATCAACGGGGCTGTAGTGGAGCGGGTTGAGAGCTTCAAGTTCCTCGGTGTCCACATCACTAAGGAATTAACATGGTCCACACACACCAACAAAGTCTTGAAGAAGGCACGACAACGCCCCCTCAGGAGGCTGAAAATATTTTGCATGGGCCCTCAGATCCTCAAAGTTATACAGCTGCACCGGTGAGAGCATCTTGACTGGCTCCATCACCGCTTGGTATGGCAACTGCTTGGCATCCGCAAGACGCTACAGAGGGTAGTGTGTACAGCCCAGTACATCACTGGGGCCGAGCTCACTGCCATCCAGGACCTCTATACCAGGCGGTGTCGTAGCACCATTAGGTGCCAAAACTCGACATACCCAGTCGCTGCCCACTTTTTGGAATCGAACCACTCTATTTCTTCCCTACGTTATATCGGCATCGAACATGTCACCCTCCCTAGGAGACGGGGTGACCTCGACAACTTATTGTTAAAACGAGAGGCTGCCTGGATCTTTAATTTAAAGACCCTTGCTCCCTTCGGTCTCAACGTAGACTTTGATTTGAAGCCATTCTTATGATTTTGCTATTCATTGTAAATGTTGTGGGCCTATGTAGCTAAGTATCTATGATCATATGCTATCCATGTTTTTTGTATGTTGTTTTTATCTGTGAATTGGCCAATGCTATTAGGCCACACCCGGCCATGATTACAGACACCTGCGTGTGTCCTTTCACACTATATAAACTAGTGACCCGCAGTGTTTGTCATTATACCCTGATGAAGACAGCTTGTCTGTCGAAACGTTGGTTATTAAGATATGACTGTAAGTCGCTTTGGATAAAAGCGTCTGCTAAATGGCATATTATATTATATTATATTATATTATTGCATCTGAGCTCCTAGAGTGTGCGGCTCTCCTTTTCTTTTTGAGGTGTCAGAGGAACGCCCTAAAAATGGTCAAAGTCTCCAGCCACCCAAGTCATAAACTGTTTTCTCTGCTACCTCATAGCAAGCGATACCGATGCCTGTAACCAACAGGACTCTGAACAGCTTCTACCCCCAAGCCATAAGACCACTAAATAGTTCACCAAATAGCTACCTGGACTATCTGCATTGATCCTCTTTGCAGTAACTCTTTTAACTCACCACATACGCTGCTGCTACTGTTTATTATCTATCCTGTTGCCTAGTCACTTTACCCATACCTATATGTACATATCTACCTCAATTACCTTGTACCCCTGCACATTGACTTGGTACTGGTACCCCATGTATATAGCCAAGTTAGCGTTATTCATTGTGTATTTATTCCTCATATTTAAAAAAAAATCCATATTTTTCTCTCTGCATTGTTGGGAAGGGCCCGTAAGTAAGCGTTTCACTGTTAGTCTACATCTGTTGTTTACGAAGCATGTGACAAATACAATTTTATTTGATGTTCTGCTGGAAAGGCTTTCTCTGCCCTGACACCACTTTCTCTTCACTCATACACACACAAACACCTGTATGCATATATACACTACACTCAAGGGCTCTAGCCCTCCCTCTGTCTGCCTCTCTCCATCTTACCCTCCCTATTGTCTTTTGTAATGTGGTAAATCACAGAAAGCTGTGGGACTAAACTCTGATCAGGTTATTCCCCTGTCTCACACACACTACCCTCTCAGTGGGAGTCCTAAAGCACAGATCAGTGTTTGAACATCTCGCAGTGATGGAGAGTGGTGTGTGTGTGCGTGCGTGTAGTACAGAGGGAACATAAATAGCTGTGCTGTGCAGTGGAATGCCAAGGTGCGTGGTGGTTGACAGGAGGCAGGCTTCATGGTGATTTGATTTAGTCCTTTCTGTGGTTAATTATCCCCTCCAGCTGTTGTAGACACAGACGAGGTATACAACTAGAGTCACTAACGATCAAAGGCACCGTACTGCACCATGCCTGTCAGGAGGGGCACACACCCGCACCTGTGGGACATTCACACGCACACACACACACACTTGCACCTGTGGGATCTACTCTACTCAAGCAACACTCTAAAGTTTTGTAAACACTGTAGGCCTTAATGCTCAAAACCCTTTTTCAAATCCGTTTTGGAATATTGACTGTCCAAACAGCAAGTTACAAGTGACCAAATCGGATTTTTGTGTGTTCAACAGCAGTAATTTGCTGACATGGCTACTCTAGTTGTCATAGTAATGACGCAGTGGTGTAGGCTGATTGGTGGTGGTGCTTGTGCTTCTTATCACACAGAAGTTATGTAGCAAGCTAAAGTGACAACAATGCCTGCCATGGATGTTTCCCAGTTGCTTTGAATGTTCACAATCATAGTGTACAGTGCCTTCAGAAAGTATTCATACCCCCTGACTTATTCCACATTTTGTTGTGTTACAGCCTGAATTAAAAATGGATTCTATTTTTAAAAAATCTCACCCATCTACAAACAATACCCCATAATGACAAAGTGAAAACATGTTTGTAAACATTTGTGATTTGTTTTTGAAAATTAAATACAGAAATACAGTGCCTTCGGAAAGTATTCATACACCTTGACTTTTTCCACATTTTGTTACGTTACAGCCTTATTCTAAAATGGATAAAAAATATAAAAAATGACTCAGCAATCTACACACAATATCCCATAATGACAAAGTGAAAAGTATTTTTTTTATTGCGCAAATGTGTTAAATATAATAAACAGACACCTTATTATCCATAAGTATTCAGACTCTTCGTTATGAGACTCAAAATTGAGCTCAGGTGCATCCTATTTCCATTGATCATCCTTGAGATGTTTCTACACCTTGATTGGAGTCCACCTGTGGTAAATTCAATTGATTGGACATGATTTGGAAAGGCACACACCTGTCTATATACAGTGGGGGAAAAAAGTATTTAGTCAGCCACCAATTGTGCAAGTTCTCCCACTTAAAAAGATGAGAGAGGCCTGTAATTTTCATCATAGGTACACGTCAACTATGACAGACAAAATGAGGGGAAAAAATCCAGAAAATCACATTGTAGGATTTTTTATGAATTTATTTGCAAATTATGGTGGAAAATAAGTATTTGGTCAATAACAAAAGTTTCTCAATACTTTGTTATATACCCTTTGTTGGCAATGACACAGGTCAAACGTTTTCTGTAAGTCTTCACAAGGTTTTCACAAACTGTTGCTGGTATTTTGGCCCATTCCTCCATGCAGATCTCCTCTAGAGCGGTGATGTTTTGGGGCTGTCGCTGGGCAACACAGACTTTCAACTCCCTCCAAAGATTTTCTATGGGGTTGAGATCTGGAGACTGGCTAGGCCACTCCAGGACCTTGAAATGCTTCTTACGAAGCCACTCCTTCGTTGCCCGGGCGGTGTGTTTGGGATCATTGTCATGCTGAAAGACCCAGCCACGTTTCATCTTCAATGCCCTTGCTAATGGAAGGAGGTTTTCACTCAAAATCTCACGATACATGGCCCCATTCATTCTTTCCTTTACACGGATCAGTCGTCCTGGTCCCTTTGCAGAAAAACAGCCCCAAAGCATGATGTTTCCACCCCCATGCTTCACAGTAGGTATGGTGTTCTTTGGATGCAACTCAGCATTCTTTGTCCTCCAAACACGACGAGTTGAGTTTTTACCAAAAAGTTCTATTTTGGTTTCATCTGACCATATGACATTCTCCCAATCCTCTTCTGGATCATCCAAATGCACTCTAGCAAACTTCAGACGGGCCTGGACATGTACTGGCTTAAGCAGGGGGACACGTCTGGCACTGCAGGATTTGAGTCCCTGGCGGCGTAGTGTGTTACTGATGGTAGGCTTTGTTACTTTGGTCCCAGCTCTCTGCAGGTCATTCACTAGGTCCCCCCGTGTGGTTCTGGGATTTTTGCTCACCGTTCTTGTGATCATTTTGACCCCACGGGGTGAGATCTTATGTGGAGCCCCAGATCGAGGGAGATTATCAGTGGTCTTGTATGTCTTCCATTTCCTAATAATTGCTCCCACAGTTGATTTCTTCAAACCAAGCTGCTTACCTATTGCAGATTCAGTCTTCCCAGCCTGGTGCAGGTCTACAATTTTGTTTCTGGTGTCCTTTGACAGCTCTTTGGTCTTGGCCATAGTGGAGTTTGGAGTGTGACTGTTTGAGGTTGTGGACAGGTGTCTTTTATACTGATAACAAGTTCAAACAGGTGCCATTAATACAGGTAACGAGTGGAGGACAGAGGAGCCTCTTAAAGAAGAAGTTACAGGTCTGTGAGAGCCAGAAATCTTGCTTGTTTGTAGGTGACCAAATACTTATTTTCCACCATAATTTGCAAATAAATTCATTAAAAATCCTACAATGTGAATTTCTGGATTTTTTTTTCTCAATTTGTCTGTCATAGTTGACGTGTACCTATGATGAACATTACAGGCCTCTCTCGTCTTTTTAAGTGGGAGAACATGCACAATTGGTGGCTGACTAAATACTTTTTTCCCCCACTGTAAGGTCCCAGAGTCAGAGCAAAAACCAAGCAATGAGGTCGAAGGAATTGTCCGTAGAGCTCCGAGACAGGATTGTGTCAAGGCACAGATCTGGGGAAGGGTACAAGAACACAGTGGCCTCCATCATTCTTAAATGGAAGAAGTGTGGAACCACCAAGGCTCTTCCTAGAGCTGGCCGCCTGGCCAAACTGAGCAATCAGGGGAGAAGGGCCTTGGTCAGGGAGGTGACCAAGAACCCGATGATCACTCTGACAGAGCTCCAGAGTTCCTCTGTGGAGATGGGAGAAACTTCCATAAGGACAACCATCTCTGCAGCACTCCACCAATCAGGCCTATATGGTAGAGTGGCCAGACGGAAGCCACTCCTCAGTAAAAGGCACATGACAACCTGCTTGGAGTTTGCCAAAAGGCACCTAAAGACTCTCAGATCATGAGAAACAAGATTCTCTGGTCTGATGAAACCAAGAATGAACTCTTTGGCCTGAATGCCAAGTGTCACGTCTGGAGGAAACTTGGCACCATCCCTACGGTGAAGCGTGGTGGTGGCAGCATCATGCTGTGGGGATGTTTTTCAGCGGCAGGGAGACTAATCAGGATCGAGGCAAAGATGAAAGGAGCAAAGTACAGAGAGATCCTTGATGAAAACCTGCTCCAGAGCACTCAGGTCCTCAGACTGGTACGAAGGTTCACCTTCCAACAGGACAATGACCCTAAGCACACAGCCAAGACAACACAGGAGTGGCTTTGGGACAAGTCTCTGAATGTACTTGAGTGGCCCAGCCAGAGTCCGGACTTGAACCCGATCTAACATCTGGAGAGACCTGAAAATAGCTGTGCAGCAACCTGACAGGATCTGCAGAGGAGAATGGGAGAAACTCCCCAAATACATATTTGCCAAGCTTGTAGCGTCATGCCCAAGAAGACTTGATGCTGTAATCGCTGCCAAAGGTGCTTCAACAAAGTACTGAGTAAAGGGTCTGAATACTTTTGTAAATGTGATATTTCAGATTTTTATATGCAATACATTTGCAAAAGTTCTAAAAACCTATTTTTGCTTTGTCATTATGGGGTATTATGTGTAGATTGATTAAAACAATTTAATCCGTTTTAGAATAAGGCTGCAACATAACAAAATGTGAAAAAAGTCAAGGGGTCTGAATACTTTCCGAAGGCACTGTATCTCATTTACACCCCATGTTAGAATCACCTTTGGCAGCAATTACAGCTGTGACTCTTTCTGGGTAAGTCTCTAAGAGCTTTGCACACCTGGATTGTACAGTATTTGCACATGATAATTGTAAAAATGTTTCAAGCTCATTCAAGTTGGTGGTTGATCATTGTTAGACAACCGATTTATGTCAAAACTGTACTCAGGAACATTCAATGTAGTCTTGGTAAGCACTCCAATGTATATTTGGCCTTGTGTTTTAGGTTATTGTCATGATAGAAGGTGAATTTGTCTCCCAGTGTCTGTTGGAAAGCAGACTAAACCAGGTTTTCCTCTACGATTTTGCCTGTGCTTAGCTCTATTCCTTTTATTTTTATCCCCCCCAAAACTTCCTAGTCCTTGCCGATGACAAGCATACCCATAACATGATGCAGCCACCACCATGCTTGAAAATATGAAGAGTGGTACTCAGTGATGTGTCGTGTTTGCCCCAAACATAACGCTTTGTATTCAGGACAAAGTTAATTTCTTTGGCATATTTTTTGCAGTTTTATTTTAGTGCCTTATTGCAAACATGATGCATGTTTTGGAATATTTGTATTTTGTACACATTTTTGTATTTTGTGGCTTCCTTCTTTCACTCTGTCATTTAGGTTAGTGTTGTTGATCCATCCTCAGTTTTCTCCTATCACAGCCATTAAACTGTTTTAAAGTCACTATTGGCCTCATGGTGAAATCACTGAGTGGTTTCCTTCCTCTCCGGCAACTGAGTTAGGAAGGACACCTGTATCTTTGTAGTGACTGTATTGATACACCCTCCAAAGTGTAATTAATAACTTCACCATGCTCAAAGGGATATTCAATGTTCTTTTTTTTTACCCATCTACCAATAGGTGCCCTTCTTTGCAAGGCATTGGAAAACCTCCCTAGTCTTACCTAGGACCTTACAGATAATTGTATGTGTGGGGTGCAGAGATGAGATAGTCATTAAAACATATATGTTAAACACTATTATTGCACACAGAGAGTCCATGCAACTTATTATGTGACTTAAAGACATTTTTACTCCTGAATTTATTTAGGCTTGCCATAACAAAGGGGTTGAATACTTATTGACTCAAGACATTTCAGCTTTTCTTTTTGAATTCATTTTTCAAAATTTCTAAAAACATAATTTCACTTTGACATTATTGGGTATTGTGTGTAGGCCAGTGACACAAAATCTCAATTGAATCCATTTAAGCCATTAACACAACAAAATGTGTGAAAAGTCAAGGGGTGTGAATACTTTCTGAAAGCACTGTAAGAACACTTTTAAAGCCTTAACAGATCAAATGATCCAACTTTCAAAACAAGTCATGTTTTGCTAGCCTCAGCAGTCAACTAGGTAGCTGTTTAGCTTTCTAGCACATTCACTCATTTGTTTGTAAACAATTAACAAGCTAGTTGGCTACCACATGTTTTTGTCAAACTGAGTAATTTGAGTAGCTTGCAAGCAACAAGATGTGCCAAATAACAGTCTAAAAACCGCTTAAGGGCAAATAAATCAGATTTGACCGTTCAGACACAAGTCACATGGCCAGGAATCAGACTTGTATCTGACTTCAAACCACCTACGAAGGTGGTTTGAAATGTGGTTTGAAATATCAGATTCCATGTGCTTTTTGGCTGTTCAGACTGCATGAAAAAGAACAGATTCGAGTCGGATATGCAAAAAAAAAAAAGATATTAGCTAGGTGGATCACAAAATGAATGATACACTCCAGTGCAATACACAGAGTGGTAGGTTTAGAACATTTCTGACAGACACATTTCAGGAGATTTAAAAACAAGAAAAAAACATGATGAAAAGCATAATTATTCATTTTTCATACATATCAAAATAATATAATACAATCATAATCAACTACATTTCTATACTACTATAGACCTGTGAGTGAAGTAGAACCTTGTTTATCAGCATCATAATGTCACGCCCTGGCTCTGGGGACTCTTGTATGTTGAGCCAGGGTGTTAGTTTCGTTGTGTAGAGTCTATGTTTCGTGTTTCTATGGTATGTTCTAGGTTATGTGTTTCTGTGTTGGCCGGGGTGGTTCTCAATCAGAGGCAACGAGAATCAGCTGTTGCTTGTTGTCTCTGATTGGGAACCATACTTAGGCAGCCTTGTGTGCACTTGTTATTCGTGGGATCTTGTTCCGTGTTGGTTTGTGTTATTGACCGAGGACTTCACGTATCGTTTTGTTGTTTTGTATTATTGTAAAAGTACTCATTAAAAGAGATGTATGCATATCACGCTGCGCCTTGGTCCACTCCTTTCGACGATCGTGACACATAAAGAGAAACCCCAGCTAAGCCCTGATGGTGGGCCGTTCTATACTGATGTCGCAGCACTGAAGTAGTAATAAAGCACATTTCAAAATTACACCCTATTCCCCTATAAGTGCAATTCTTTTGATCAGAGCTCCATAGGCCTCTGCAGGACTGGTCAAAACTAGCACAGTATACGGGGGAATATGGTGTCATTTCAAATGTAGTTATAGTTTTAATTCCAATAAAGAGAAAAGGCAATGTCACACGGTGAACTTCCCCCCCATCAGACGATCACAAAGACTGTCTGGAAGAGTGCATAATATCCTCATAGCTATTTTTACCCTCAAATTAAAATCTATGACATGTTGAAATGACTGCAGTGTGCAAGAGGGGTATTCAAACTAGACACTAATGACGCTTATTAATGGCCTGAATGAAGCCTTGACAGGTCGTGTGTCATTTGGCGAGCAATGCTCCACTGGCATAATGGCTAATGTAAGTGGGTATAATTATGTGTATTATACCCTATCTTATGGTATTTTGGCAGGACTATGAAGGAACTAGGCAGTTAAGAGAAGAGTGAAAGCGCTTGGAGAGAGAAGAGAGAGAGAGAGAGAGAGAGAGAGAGAGAGAGAGAAAAACTAGGATCACCCAGCAACATAATAATACATACAGGCACAAACGACCTGAGAATACAGTAGGACAGTGTGGCCACAGCACTCAAGGGAGTGATGGAAAAAGCTTCTTCTACTTTCCCCAACGCACAAGTGGTTATCTCAACCCTGCTACGACGAAAAAACGTCCACTCTGCTACCATACAGCAGGTAAATGCAAGTATTTCCCGTGACTGTGCCTCAAAACCATAGAGCAGACCTAACTCACTCTATTAAATTAATCAAAACAGGAACATTTTACATTTGGCTAGAAATTCAAAAGGAAATGATCTCAACAGAGAAAAATGTCCTCCTGTGTGCTACCTGTGTTCCCCCACTAGAATTCCCATACTTTAATGAAGACAGCTTTTCCTTCCTGGAGGGGGAAATCAATCATTTCCAGGCCCAGGGACATGTACTAGTTTGTGGCGACCTAAATACCAGAACTGGACAAGAACCTGACACCCTCAGCACAGAGGGGGACAAACACCTACCTGGAGGTGACAGCATTCCCTCCTCCATATGCCCCCCTAGGCACAACTACGACAACATAACCAACAAAAACGGGTCACAACTCCTGCAGCTCTGTCGCATGCTGGGTATGTACATAGTCAATGGTAGGCTTCGAGGGGACTCCTATGGTAGGTACACCTATAGCTCATCTCTTGGCAGTAGTACTGTAGACTACTTTATCACTGACCTCAACCCAGAGTCTCTCAGAGCGTTCACAGTCAGCCCACTGACACCCCTATCAGACCACAGCAAAATCACAGTCTACTTGAACAGAGCAATATTCAATCATGAGGCATCAAAGCCAAAGGAACTGAATAATATTAAGAAATGCAATAGATGGAAGGAAAGTAGTGTCGAAACCTACCAAAAAACAATTAGGCAACAACAAATTCAATCCCTTTTAGACTACTTCCTGGACAAAATGTTCCACGGTAATAGTGAAGGTGTAAACTTGGCAGTAGAAAACCTAAACAGTATATTTGACCTCTCAGCTTCCTATCAAATCTAAAAATCTATAACAGAAAACCGAAGAAAAGTAACAACAATGACAAATGTTTTGATGAAGAATGCAAAAACCTAAGAAAGAAATTGAGAAACCTATCCAACCAAAAATATAGAGACCCAGAAAACCTGAGCCTTCACTATGGTGAATCACTAAAACAATACAGAAATACACTACGGAAAAAGAAGGAACAGCATGTCAGAAATCAGCTCAATGTAATTGAAGAATCCATAGACTCTAACCACTTCTGGGAAAATGGGAAAACACTAAACAAACAACAACACGAAGAGTGTCACGCCCTGACTCAGGGGACTCGTATATGTTGATTCAGGGTGTGTATATTCTTTGTTGTGTTTATTCTATGTTGTCTATCTAGTATTTGTGGATCTATGTTGGCCGTTGTGGTTCCCAATCAGAGGCAGCTGTCGCTCGTTGTCTCTGATTGGGGATCATACTTAGGCAGTCTATTGGCACTGTGTAGTTGTGGGATCTTGTTCCGTGTAAGGTATGTTGTGTGTTCTACCTTGGACACATTTCGTTTCGGTTGTTGTTTTGTCTTTGTGTTTATAAGTTAATAAACATGTACGTATATCACGCTGCGCCTTGGTCTGACCCGTCATTCAACGAACGTGACAGGAGATCCCACCAAACACGGACCAAGCAGCGTGCCCAGGAGCAGACAGCCTGGACATGGGAGGAGATCCTGGATGGAAAGGGATCCTGGACATGGGAGGAGATTCAGGCTGGGATGGATCGCCGTCCTTGGGAGGAGACAGTGAAGGCCCGGTATAGAGAGGAGCAACGGCAACGCATAAGGCGCCGGCCGAGGAAGAAGCCTGAGAGACAGCCCCAAGAAAAAAAAAATGTGGGGGGCTAAAAGGGTGGTCGGGGAGCGATGGAGAAGAGCCCCGACCACTGCACTCGTGGGGGCTCAGGGTGGAGTCCTCACGGGAGGAGGACTGGGTGCGGAGAGTGAAAGACTGGTACAGTCGGAGATCTCTGAGGTCAGTTCCCAGTCAGGTACACCTCGTGCATGCGTCTCGCACCAAGCCAGTGGTGCGTGTTCCCAGTCCGACCCGGCCTGTTCCTGCTCCTTGCACCAAGCCAGTGGTGCGTGTTCCCAGTCCGGCCCGGCCTGTTCCTGCTCCTCGCACCAAGCCAGTGGTGCGTGTCGCCCGACCTGTTCCTGGTCCTCGCACCAAGCCAGTGGTGCGTGTTCCCAATCCGGCCCGGCCTGTTCCTGCTACTCGCACAAAGCCAGAGGTGTGCGTCGCCAGTCCGGCCTGTTCCTGCTCCTCACACCAAGCCAGTGGTGCGCATCGCCAGTCCGGCCCGTTCCTGCCCCTCGCAGGTGCGTGTTCCTAGTCCGGTCCGGCCCGTGCCTGCTCCTCGCACCAGACCAGTGGTGCGTTTGTCCAGTCCGGCATGGCCCTTGCCCTTTCCACCGGGGTCCAGTCCAGCTCCGGTCAGCTGCGCCACTCCGGAGCCAGAGCAGTCCGCTCCACCGGTGCCTGATCCAGCTCCGGTCAGCAGCTCCACTCCGGAGCCAGAGCAGTCCGCTCCACCGGTGCCCAGTCCAGCTCCGGTCAGCGGCTCCAGTCCAGACCATGACGTCAGCCCCTCTCCAGGTTCGGGGTCTCCCACACCAGGGTCCAGACAGGGCCTGGCGTATCGTGGGAGGAAGGAGAGGGGAAGCAGCGCGCCGAGGTCCAGACCAGACCAGGGGCGCAACAGGGAGGCGGAGAGTATGAGATCGTCACGCCCGGAGCCGGATCCGCCTCCGAGGCGGAATGCCCACCCGGCCCCTACCCTGTTAAGTGAAGGTTGTGCGGTCGGAGTCTGCACCTTTGGGGGGGGGGGGGGGGTACTGTCACGCCCTGACTCAGGGGACACGTATATGTTGAGTCAGGGTGTGTATATTCTTTGTTGTGTTTATTCTATGTTGTCGATCTAGTATGTGTGGATCTATGTTGGCCGGTGTGGTTCCCAATCAGAGGCAGCTATCGCTCGTTGTCTCTGATTGGGGATCATACTTAGGCAGTCTATTGGCACTGTGTAGTTGTGGGATCCAGGCTCTGTCGTAGCCGGCCGCGACCGGGAGACCCATGGGGCGGCGCAAAATTGGCCAAGCGTCGTCCAGGGTAGGGGAGGGAATGGCTGGCAGGGATGGTAGAGCATGGCGTTTGCAACGCCAGGGTTGTGGGGTCGATTCCCACGGGGGGTGGGGGGCAGTATGAAAAACTAAAAAAAATAATGTATGCACTCATGGATAAGAGCGTCTACTAAATGACTAAAAATGTAAATGTAAATCTTGTTCCATGTAAGGTATGTTGTGTGTTCTACCTTGGACTTTACGTTTCGGTTGTTGTTTTGTCATTGTGTTTATAAGTTAATAAACATGTCCGTACAGTGGGGAGAACAAGTATTTGATACACTGCCGATTTTGCAGGTTTTCCTACTTACAAAGCATGTAGAGGTCTGTAATTTTTATCATAGGTACACTTCAACTGTGAGAGACAGAATGTAAAACAAAAATCCAGAAAATCACATTGTATGATTTTTAAGTAATTAATTTGCGTTTTATTGCATGACATAAGTATTTGATCACCTACCAACCAGTAAGAATTCCGGCTCTCACAGACCTGTTAGTTTTTCTTTAAGAAGCCCTCCTGTTCTCCACTCATTACCTGTACTAACTGCACCTGTTTGAACTCGTTACCTGTATAAAAACACCTGTCCACACACTCAATCAAACAGACTCCAACCTCTCCACAATGGCCAAGACCCGAGAGCTGTGTAAGGACATCAGGGATAAAATTGTAGACCTGCACAAGGCTGGGATGGGCTACAGGACAATAGGCAAGCAGCTTGGTGAGAAGGCAACAACTGTTGGCGCAATTATTAGAAAATGGAAGAAGTTCAAGATGACGGTCAATCACCCTTTGTTATGTGGGCAGCTTGTCTCTCCCTTTTCTGTTTCCCTTCCTCCTTGTTTTGTCCCCTCTTTTTCTGTTGTATGTGTGTTTGTCCCCTTTATGTGGGTGTGTCTGGAGTGGAGCAGGGGGCGTGCTCAGGATCTGCCTCTCCTGTGCAGCTGCGGGTTGTTTCCAGTGATTCCTGCCTACGCAGCTGCATCCTATTCTCTCATCAACCTGCACTACTTATTCCTGGGCATGGCTCTCCACCGGCGCCAGATCGTTGTTCTTACCAGAGCGGTAACTTGGCTCACCAGTAAAGTTATTTTGTCTTTGTCTTCAGCCTGGCTCTCCACTCTCCTTTACCTGTCGTTTGTTTTGTCTTCAGTTCGGACATACCTCCCAACCTGCCTGCCTTCCTGCCGGTCGGTCTGCCTGCCTGCCTGCCTGCCTGCCTGCCTGCCTGCCTGCCTCAGCCTCTCCTTCCTCCGGAGCCGACTAGCCCACTCTGTTCCTTTACGTCAGTTGTTTTTGGACTAAGACAATTTGAACTTTTATTAAAACATTTTTGTTTCTTCCACTCCCTTTGTCGTGTTGGTTTCTCTGAGTTCTGGGTTGAACCATAGCCATAACAGAACGATCTGGCCATGGACCCAACAGAGAAACAGCACGGGGCAAACAAAGACAGCTTCCAACAAGCTATCCAGGCTCAAGGAACGTTGCTAGGACAGCATGACCAGTTGATTCGGACTCTTGTGGAAGATAATCATCAACTGCTGAACCAGGTGACTCAGTTAACTACACACGTCTCTAAATTGTCTGTTATCAGTTCTCCATCTCTCTCTGACCCCCAGTTTGATGCACCCCAAGTTGTTTCCTCGGACACTAGGCAGGCTTCGTTCCGTCGGGAACCCCCTGTCACGTCGCCTGAACCGTTCAATGGAGAATTGGACAAGTGCCGGGGATTTTTGCTTCAGTGTGACTTGATTTTTCGGCAGAGACCACTGTCGTTTTCTACTGATTCATCTAAGGTACATTATGTTCTGGGGCTGTTAAGAGGGAAAGCTCTGGTTTGGGCTGAGGCTGTGTGCTCAGATCAAACTTTGACTGGATTGACTTTTGCTGATTTCTCTGCTAAATTGAAGACTGTTTTTGACCATCCTGACCATGTGGGTAATTCCTCCAAGATACTTTTTAATTTGAGGCAGGGTTCTAACAGTGTGGCAGAGTACTCTATTGAGTTCTGGACGTTGGCAGCGGACTCCAAGTGGAACAATGTGGCACTTCAAGGAGCATTTCTAAACGGTTTGAATGAAGCCATTAAGGATGAACTGGCTGCTCGTGATGAGCCACATGATTTACATTCTCTCGTTTCCCTGTCCATCAAGCTAGACAATCGGTTGCGGGAGAGGCGTCGGGAGAGAGGCGATCGGCCACATCTAGGAGGACGAGTTCCCCAGCCTTCAACCACTCGAGTCTCGCCTCTCCGGAGTCGGCAGCTTCTTGTTCCTGATTCCATCCCGAGCACAGAGGAGGAACCTATGCAAGTGGGTCGAGCTCGACTACCTCCAGCTGAGCGGCAACGGCGCCTCCAGGCGGGTGAGTGCCTGTACTGTGGAGACACCACACACATTCTGGCTACATGCCCTAAGCGGCCAAAAGACAAGGCTCGCTCGTAACAGTGGGTCTACTTGCGAGCCCAGAGTTAGATCCTGAACCCATCATTCCCCGATTACAAGTACCTGTAACCTTACGTTTCCAGAGTCATTCCCTGCCACTCTCAGCTCTCATAGACTCAGGTGCAGAAGATAACTTTATTAGCCACCAGTTCGTTACACAAGCTCGTATCCCCATGGAGCCACTACCTACCCCCATCCGGGTCACAGCCCTTGATGGGCGCCTCCTCGCGGAGATAACTCATCAAACCACCCCCGTTTCCCTAGTGATTTCTGGCAATCATTGTGAAAGCATTCAGCTAAGAGTTATGTCTGGCTCAGCTACCTCCCTAATCCTTGGCTTCCCCTGGTTGGCTCTTCACAACCCACAAATTGATTGGACACGTCACACCATTCTCAGTTGGAGCACTAACTGCCATTCCGAGTGCCTGAGGTCAGCGGTTCCCCCCACTAAGTGTAACCCAACTCCTCCCTCAGCTCCTCTTGATCTGTCATCTGTCCCCAAAGAATACCATGACTTAGCGGAGGTTTTCAGTAAGGACAAGGCTCTGTCTCTACCACCACATAGGCCTTATGATTGCCCTATTGAACTGCTCCCTGGTGCTCCCTTGCCCTCTAGTCGGTTATACAATCTGTCCCGACCGGAAAGAGAGGCAATGGAGCAGTACATTGGTGATTCTCTGGTCTCGGGCATAATCCGTCCCTCGTCGTCTCCTTTGGGTGCAGGTTTCTTTTTCGTGGAAAAGAAGGACAAGTCGTTACGCCCCTGTATCGATTTCAGGGGTTTAAACAACATAACTGTTAAAAACAAGTATCCCCTTCCACTCATCAACTCAGCTTTTGAACCTCTGCATGGCGCCACAGTGTTTTCCAAGCTCGACCTCAGGAATGCTTATCACCTTGTCCAAATCCGAAAGGGAGATGAGTGGAAAACCGCTTTCAACACTCCACTGGGACATTTTGAGTATTTGGTCATGCCCTTTGGGCTTTCAAATGCCCCTGCGGTTTTCCAAGCCATGGTGAACGATGTTCTTAGGGATTTTTTGAACCGTTTTGTCTTTGTATACCTGGATGATATTCTTGTTTTTTCCAAGTCACCCGAGGAGCATGAGTCACACGTCCGTCAAGTCCTTCAACGGCTCTTGGAGAACAAGCTGTACGTCAAGGCAGAGAAGTGTGAGTTCCACAAACAGTCTACATCGTTCCTTGGATTCATAATTGAGAGCGGGCAGGTGAAGGCGGACCCCGAGAAGATCCGGGCAGTGACGGAATGGCCCACACCCACCACCCGTAAGCAACTTCAACGATTTTTGGGCTTTGCTAACTTCTACCGTAGATTCATTAAGGGTTTTAGTAGAGTGGTGGCACCCCTTACAAGACTCACATCTCCTAAAGTCCCTTTTCGGTGGTCCCCTGAGGCGGAGCAGGCGGTAGGGGTTTTGAAGGAACTGTTTTCCACCTCCCCCGTGTTGATACACCCCAATACCTCTCTGCAGTTTGTTGTGGAGGTGGACGCGTCGGACTCAGGTGTGGGAGCAGTCCTCTCCCAGCGCTCCCCCACTAACCAAAGGCTTCACCCCTGTGCTTTTTTCTCCAAGAAATTGTCACCCACAGAACGGAATTACGACGTTGGAAACCGGGAACTGCTGGCGGTCAAGCTGGCACTGGAAGAATGGCGGCACTGGCTGGATGGAGCTGAATTGCCGTTTGTGGTCTGGACTGACCACAAAAACTTGGCTTACATCCAAGCCACTAAGAGACTCAACTCACGCCAAGCCAGATGGGCCCTGTTTTTTAGTAGGTTTAACTTTATTCTTACATACAGACCGGGGTCAAGAAATGTTAAACCAGATGCTTTGTCCCGCCAGTTTGCTGACCCTTCGGAGACCAGCGAGCCTGAGGCAGTCCTGCCTTCCTCATGCGTCGTGGCGGCTGTTCAGTGGGAGATCGAGTCTCTTGTGAAGACTGCACTTGCCACGGACCCGGGACCGGGTGATGGACCTCCCAACCTACTCTTTGTTCCCGAGACGGTCCGGTCTCAGGTGTTGCAGTGGATTCACACCTCCCGTTTTGCTGGTCACCCTGGGATGAGACGCACGTTGACGCTGCTTAGGAGACATTTTTGGTGGCCTTCAATGGAAACTGACGTTCGGGCTTTTGTGGCAGCCTGTTCAACCTGTGCTCGGGGCAAAGCCTCCCATCAGTCCCCTTCGGGGCTGCTGCTACCCCTCCCAGTTCCCAGCCGTCCCTGGTCCCACATTGCCATGGATTTTGTCACCGGCCTACCCAAGTCTGAAGGTAATGATACTATACTTACCATTGTGGACAGATTCTCTAAATCTGTCCACTATATAGCATTACCAAAATTACCGTCTGCCAGTGAGACAGCGGACCTCCTAGTCCAACATGTATTCCGTCCCCATGGAATACCTGTGGACATCGTATCTGATAGAGGCCCACAGTTTACTTCCCGTGTTTGGAAGGGTTTCTGTTCTGCTTTGGGTGCTTCCGTTAGTCTGTCCTCAGGGTTTCATCCCCAGACCAACGGTCAAACAGAAAGAGCCAATCAAAACCTCGAAGCAACCCTTCGTTGTGTGGCTGCTCAACATCCATCATCCTGGGCTAAACATCTGCCCTGGATAGAGTACGCCCACAACTCCCTCACCGCCTCTGCCACCGGTCTTTCACCCTTCGAGGTTACCATGGGTTATCAACCCCCTCTGTTTCCTGCTCAGGAGAAGGAATTGGCTGTTCCTTCGGTTCAGGAGAACCTCCGCCGCTGCCAGAGAGTGTGGAGCGACTCTCGGGAAGCATTGCTTCGGACCACCGACAGGAACAAGACAACAGCGGATAGGAGCAGGACTCCCGCACCTGTGTTTCATCCTGGTCAAGAGGTTTGGCTGTCATCTAAGAACGTACCTCTTCGTACCAAATCACGCAAGCTGTCTCCTCGGTACCTGGGTCCGTTTGTGGTGGAATCCATCATTAACCCCGCTGCGGTTCGTTTGAAGTTGCCTTCAGCCATGAAGATACACCCTACCTTCCACGTCTCCCAACTGAAACCTGTGTCCTCCAGCCTTTTGTGTCCGCCGGCTGATCCACCTCCACCTGTTCGCCTCATTGACGACCATCCGGCCTACACCGTCAGTAGGCTCCTGGACTCTCGGAGGCGGGGTAGGGGTCTCCAATACCTAGTCGATTGGGAAGGTTATGGACCAGAGGAGAGGTCTTGGGTCCCTAAGCGTTTTGTGTTGGATCCTCAGCTGATCACGGACTTCCATCACGACAACCCTGACAGGCCTGGTGGGTCGCCAGGTGGCGACCATTGAGGGGGGGGTACTGTTATGTGGGCAGCTTGTCTCTCCCTTTTCTGTTTCCCTTCCTCCTTGTGTTGTATGTGTGTTTGTCCCCTTTATGTGGGTGTGTCTGGAGTGGAGCAGGGGGCGTGCTCAGGATCTGCCTCTCCTGTGCAGCTGCGGGTTGTTTCCAGTGATTCCTGCCTACGCAGCTGCATCCTATTCTCTCATCAACCTGCACTACTTATTCCTGGGCATGGCTCTCCACCGGCGCCAGATCGTTGTTCTTACCAGAGCGGTAACTTGGCTCACCAGTAAAGTTATTTTGTCTTTGTCTTCAGCCTGGCTCTCCACTCTCCTTTACCTGTCGTTTGTTTTGTCTTCAGTTCGGACATACCTCCCAACCTGCCTGCCTTCCTGCCGGTCGGTCTGCCTGCCTGCCTGCCTGCCTGCCTGCCTGCCTCAGCCTCTCCTTCCTCCGGAGCCGACTAGCCCACTCTGTTCCTTTACGTCAGTTGTTTTTGGACTAAGACAATTTGAACTTTTATTAAAACATTTTTGTTTCTTCCACTCCCTTTGTCGTGTTGGTTTCTCTGAGTTCTGGGTTGAACCATAGCCATAACACCCTTGGTCTGGGGTTCCATGCAAGATCTCACCTCGTGGGGCATCAATGATCATGAGGAAGGTGAGGGATCAGCCCATAACTACACGGCAGGACCTGGTCAATGACCTGAAGAGAGCTGGGACCACAGTCTCAAAGAAAACCATTAGTAACACACTACGCCGTCATAGATTAAAATCCTGCAGCACACGCATGGTCCCCCTGCTCAAGCCAGCGCATGTCCAGGCCCGTCTGAAGTTTGCCAATTACCATCTGGAAGATCCAGAGGAGGAATGGGAGAAGGTAATGTGGTCTGATGAGACAAAAATAGAGCTTTTTGGTCTAAACTCCACTCGCCGTGTTTGGAGGAAGAAGAAGGATGAGTACAACCCCAAGAACACCATCCCAACCGTGAAGCATGGAGGTGGAAACATCATTCTTTGGGGATGCTTTTCTGCAAAGGGGACAGGACGACTGCACCGTATTGAGGGGAGGATGGATGTGGCCATGTATCGCGAGATCTTGGCCAACAACCTCCTTCCCTCAGTAAGAGCATTGAAGATGGTTCGTGGCTGGGTCTTCCAACATGACAACGACCCGAAACACACAGCCAGGGCAACTAAGGAGTGGCTCCGTAAGAAGCATCTCAAGGTCCTGGAGTGGCCTAGCCAGTCTCCAGACCTGAACCAAATAGAAAATCTTTGGAGGTAGCTGAAAGTCCGTATTGCCCAGCGACAGCCCCGAAACCTGAAGGATCTGGAGAAGGTCTGTATGGAGGAGTGGGCCAAAATCCCTGCTGCAGTGTGTGTAAACCTGGTCAAGACCTACAGGAAACGAATGATCTCTGTAATTGCAAACAAAGGTTTCTGTACCAAATATTAAGTTCTGCTTTTCTGATGTATCAAATACTTACAGTGGGGAAAAAAGTACTTAGTCAGCCACCAATTGTGCAAGTTCTCCCACTTAAAATACTTATTTTCCACCATAATTTGCAAATAAATTCATTAAAAATCCTACAATGTGATTTTCTGGATTTTTTTTTTCTTATTTTGTCCGTCATAGTTGACGTTTACCTATGATGAAAATTACAGGCCTCTCTCATATTTTTAAGTGGGAGAACTTGCACAATTGGTGGCTGACTAAATACTTTTTTCCCCCACTGTATGTCATGCAATAAAATGCAAATTAATTACTTAAAAATCATACAATGTGATTTTCTGGATTTTTGTTTTAGATTCCGTCTCTCACAGTTGAAGTGTACCTATGATAAAAAATTACAGACCTCTACATGCTTTGTAAGTAGGAAAACCTGTAAAATCGGCAGTGTATCAAATACTTGTTCTCCCCACTGTATATCACACTGTGCCTTGGTCTGACCCGTCATTCAACGAACGTGACAAAGAGCTATCTATCCAAAACGGAGATGTATGGGTAAACCACTTCTCCAATCTTTTTGGCCATATAACAAAGAACAAACAGCAAAAACATATACATGATCAAATGCAAATCTTAGAATCAACTATTAAAGACTACCAGAACCCACTGGATTCTCCAATTACATTGAATGAACTACAGGACAAAATACAAACCCTCCAACCCCAAAAGGCCTGTGGTGTTGATGGTATCCTCAATGAAATGATAAAATATCATTAACAGCAGACTAGTTCATTTCCTCAGTGAAAACAATGTACTGAGCAAATGTCAAATTGGCTTTCTACCAAATTACCGTACCACATATTCACCCTGCACACCCTAATTGACAAACAAACAAACCAAAACAAAGGCAAAGTCTTCTCATGCTTTGTTGTTTTCAAAAAAGCTTTTGACTCAATTTGGCACGAGGGTCTGCTATACAAATTGATGGAAAGTGGTGTTGGGGGACAAACATACAACATTATAAAATCCATGTACACAAACAACAACTGTGCTGTTAAAATTGGCAAAAAATACACAGATTTCTTTCCACAGGGCCGTGGGGTGAGACAGGGATGCAGTTTAAGCCCAAACCTCTTCAACATATATATCAACGAATTGGCGAGGGCACTAGAACAGTCTGCAGCACCCGGCCTCACCCTACTAGAATCTGAAGCAGCACCTAGATCTTCTGCACAGATTCTGTCAGACCTGGGCCCTGACAGTAAATCTCAGTAAGACACAAATAATGGTGTTCCAAAAAAGGTCCAGTTGCCAGGACCACAAATACTCAGATTACACAGATCCACAAAGAATTCGAAAACAAACCCAATTTTGATAAACTCCCATACCTACTGGGTGAAATACCACAGTGTGCCATCACAGCAGCAAGATTTGTGACCTGTGGCCACAAGAAAAGTGCAACCAGTGGAGAGAGAGAGAGAGAGAGAGAGAGAGAGAGAGAGAGAGAGAGAGAGAGAGAGAGAGAGAGAGAGAGAGAGAGAGAGAGAGAGAGAGAGAGAGAGAGAGAGAGAGAGAGAGAGAGAGAGAGAGAGAGAGAGAGAGAGAGAGAGAGAGAGAGAGAGAGAGAGAGAGAGAGAGAGAGAGAGAGAGAGAGGGGTGTGTGTAATAGGTGCCTACTTCCACATCTAGAAGTGGTCCTGGAGATGCATGTGTGAGACAGCAGTAAGAAAACAGTGGTCAAACAGGATGCATGCAGAATAGATCAACCACAGATAGAACAACAATAGTCTGTAGCATTGTTCTTCCACCATGGTCCTACGCAAGGGTTTTCTTTCCTCATAGTTCTGTTTTCTCAGTTGGTTGGAGATATGTGTCACATATGCTGAAATAATGTACAGTGCATTCAGAAAGTATACCAAAGTTGCTTCAACAAAGTACTGAGTAAAGGGTCTGAATACTTATGTAAAAGTGATATTTCAGGTTTTTATTTTTAATACATTTGCCAAAGTTTCTAAAAACCCATTTTTGCTTTGTCATTATGGGGTATTGTGTGTAGATTGATGAGGGGGAAAAACAATGTAATTAATTTTAGAATAAGGCTGTAAGGTAACAACATGTGGAACAAGTAAATGGGTCTGAATACTTTCCGAATGCACTGTAGTACTATGTGCTTTGAGATTATTTTCCGTAATGAAAAGTGCTATACAAGTTAAATAAATTATTATTATTATTACTAGTCTTGGTCATCACCAGTGTGTGTGAGTTTATAGGGATTACATTATGAGGAGGATAAATATTAGCCACACGGACAAGCACACAAACGCACACATGCGCACACACGTCACAGCACAGAGCACCAGTATGAAGCGGGGCAGCGAGACAGGCAGGCAGGGACAGCTAAGAGGCCCTAGTGGAACTGGCTTTCTGTGATGTTCGTTAAGAACAGCTGGCTAATTTGAAAGCCGTGGGTAAAGCTCTTCATTACTCTGTAAACCCCCTGGTCTCTCTGCTCAAACACCTAGCCTCATTTATTTATTTATTTACCCATTCCCCCCATCCCCATCCTAGCAGCCAGCACAGGACCTGTTAACAGACGATAGGTTTTATATGGAAAAGAGGGGAAGGAAAGGAGGGGAGAAGGAGATAGAGAAAAGGGTAACTTATGCTCAGTAGAAATTAATAAAGCACTTAGTAATTCAATCTAAATTGACATTCTGTAATTAGCCACTTAATTAGGAGCAATAACACAATTAGCCAGCGAGTGTCTGCTAATTGTTAATTAGTATAAGCAAAGTTATTGTGTATGTGGCTGAGGGAGGAAGGTAAAAGAACAAATGTTAATCTGTCTCTCTTTCAACAGCCCTCTCTCTCGCTCTCTCTGGTTGACTACATGGCGTCCTGAATTAGACTTTCTTAACGAAGGAACACCTTTAGATTAATGCCAGGTCTTTAGGATTGATCTCTGTTCCGCCTGCCTTTATGATTATATTTAATCCACATCACATCTATATTCAGAACAAATAAGAGTGGGGTGACACCTCCCCAACACCACCCTTAAAAGACCAATCTCTGCAGTCGAGGTGGACGCCATGGAAATGTGCCAAACCAGACCAGAGCCAGCGCACTGATGATATCCCTGATAAGCCTTTTAGCTAATTACTGAGAGAGAGCGAGAGAGGGAGCGAGAGAGGGAGAGGGGGAGAGAGAGAGGGGGCGATAGAGAGGGGGAGTGGGAGAGAGAGGAGGCTGATGGAATGGAAGAAGATACAATAGAGATGTTGGAGGAAGTGGATATCATATTGGCTACAGGCTAAACATGCCATCTTGGAATGGTGGGGTGAGGTCGTGAGGAGTATAGACCTGGCACAGATGACTCCTTAAACTCTCTCCCTCTGACCTGCCCTACTTTCCCCACCATCACTCTCCATCACCAGTGCTCTCCCAGCCATCAAAGCCAGAAGTCCCTGGCCTGTAGTGTATAACTCTAAACAGACTGCACCCTTAATCTCCGTAACCTGCGACCGCTACACTGCTCATACAGTGGACTCACACACACAAGCACATGTACAACATGTATACACACACCTACCTTCCACACCTACTCTCCAGAGGCAGATAAGCGTGTGTGTGTGTGTCTGTGTGTATCCATCCCTAGATTAGCCAGTCTTCCAACACAAATATTTGGCTGCAGGATGAGCCATCTCAGAATGCACCAGAACATGAAATTAACCAGGAGAGAGGGGAGGCAAGGGTGCCCACACAAAACACCACCTCAGTCACAGAGAGTTAGAGAGACAGACACACACCAAGACAGGGACGGGGAGTAGTGATAGTAGTTGACTTGCAGGTTCAACCCCAAAGCCATGTTGTGGTTTTTCAAGTCAAGTTAAGGTATGATCTGAGCAGCCATTGTCCCGGCAAGATCAAGAGAAAGCGAGGGAGGAGAAAGAGAGATGGAGAAAAAGAGAGACAAAGATAGGCATATGGATTTGTTCAGTAAGGCTGTGGTTCCGGCATGAGTGAAGAGCAGTGAGGAATGGTCTTCCCAGCCTGGCCAGTCTTCCCAGCGTTCCTGCTGAGTCCCACCCACTGAGGGACTAATTGGATCCTTATTACCATCCCTGCCTCCATCCGGGGAATGATGGATTCATATGGGGGAGAATTCCATTAATCACTCTTATTCAGCGGCCACTCCGGGGAGAGGGAGAACTAATTTCTGGGACCGTCGAGCGGCCTACATAATGAATATTAATGAGGAGGACATTTGAGGTCAGGTCTAATAAAGCAGGTAATTTGTAATTTGCGCTGTTCCCACTCAGGTCCTGTTCACCAGGTTAACCCACAGCACACACATGTGCATGACACACGCATACACACACACACTGCACTTTGATTGTTTGGTTTGCTATGTTTTAACACCTGCTGGCTAGACTCATGTACATACTGTATCTAGTGGTAGGTTATTGAGCAAGGTTCACACACACACACACACAGAGCGAGAGACTATACTAAACCGTGTGTGTGTGTGTCTAGCCTTCAGCAGACACACTGCTGCAATAAAACAAATAGTGAAAAACTCTTAATTCCCGCAAAGAAGCGTAAAATGCCCACTCCTAGATACTCTAAACAGGACCAAGGACCAACTAATAGCCTATAAATAGTCCTTTGAATAAAACGGCAGTTCTAACAGTGGAAATGGCTTATTCTTCCCCCTGTCACGATCGTCGGGAACAGAGGACCAATGCGCAGCGTTATTTGCGAACATGCTTTTATTTATGATTACACAAACAAAATAACAAAATCGATACGTGACGTCCAAGGGTGCAAACCACAAACCTACACAGGAACAAGATCCCACAAATACTGTGGAAAAACAGACTGTTTAAATATGGTTCCCAATCAGAGACAACCAGCAACAGCTGACACTCGTTGCCTCTGATTGAGAACCACTCTGGCCAACATAGAAACACAATAACTAGAACACCCTAGAAACACAAAACTAGAACAACACAAAGAACACTCACACCCTGGCTCAACATACAAGCGTCCCCAGAGCCAGGGCGTGACACCCCCTCCCTCTGTCTCCACTTCACAGAGTTTACTCCCCAAAAGCATTTTACTATTCTTTCTGAATCTATGCCCACCTGGCATCACTTAATAAATAATTAATCAATACATTTGGCATGATTAAAATTCATGACCAGAAAGTGTTTTTAAAATAAAGTCCCAGCCCCCTCGGGGTGTCCAATCAGTGCATGGCGTTCGTTAGATCAGGAAGGAATAATTAATTGTACCTGAATGTTTAGTGAGGTCACGCAGCTGGGCACACCGCCTGTGGTGTTTAGTGTGTGTGTGTGTGTGTGTGTGTGTCCTTGCATGCACATGCATGTTTGTGTGTGTGAGGTCATACGGTGGTGGCAGACTCACTATGGTGAGCTGCTACAACATCAGCCACTAAAGCTAGCTAGCCTAGCGACACAGAGCTCAACCAACAGCTTCACATGGAAATGAATGCAGGAAGTACAGAGCCCACAGTCACCCTTGTCAGCCTTCACCACTCCTTTTACCAGCCCCTTTTTCGCCTGTCTTCTCTTCTTCTCCCCACCCAATCCCTTTTAACCCCTTCTACACTCCTCTATACATCTTGCTATCCTCATCCTACTCTCCTTTTCCTTACCCCTCACTCTTCTCCACTCATCCTGTCTCCCCTCAATCCCCTCATTCTCCATTTCACTCTCCATACCCCCTACCCCTCCTTTCCTCACACCCTCTCCTCACCCTACTCCTTCCTCCTAACCCTTCTCTTCTGTCCTCACCCTTGTCCCCTGTATCTGAAACCAGCAAGGCTTTAATTTGGCTTGGATCATTATTGCTGAAGGAAACCAGAGTGTCAAATACGGGAGAGTGGGGTAAGTTTAGCAATTTTCTACATTCAGCATCACTTTGTCAAGGGAAATATAGTATACTTTCTAACAAAGATACATATATATACACATATAGATACATATATATATATACAGTACCAGTCAAAAGTTTGGACACACCTACTCATTCAAGGGTTGTTCTTTATTTGTACTATTTTCTACATTGTAGAATAATAGTGAAGACATCAAAACTATGAAATCTATGAAATAACACAGATGGACTCATTTAGTAACCAAAAAAGTGTTAAACAAATCAAACTATATTTTATATTTGAGATTCTTCAAATAGCCACCCTTTGCCTTGATGACAGCTTTGCACACTCTTGGCATTCTCTCAACAAGCTTCACCTGGAATGCTTTTCCAACAGTCTTGAAGGAGTTCCCACATATGCTGAGCACTTGTTGGCTGCTTTCCCTTCACTCTGTGGTCCGACTCATCCCAAACCATCTCATTTGGGTTGAAGTCGGGGGATTGTGGAGGACAGGTCATCTGATGCAGCACTCCATCACTCTCCTTCTTGGTCAAATAGCCCTTACACAGCCTAGGGGTGTTGGGTCATTGCCCTGTTGAAAAACAAATGATAGTCCCACTAAGCCCAAACCAGATGGGATGGCGTTTCACTGCAGAATGCTGTGGTAGCCATGCTGGTTAAGTGTGCCTTGAATTCTAAATAAATCACAGACAGTGTCACCAGCAAAGCACCCCCACACCATAACACCTCCTCCTCCATGCTTTATGGTGGGAAATACACATGTGGAGATCATCCGTTCACCCACACCTCGTCTCACAAAGACACGGCGGTTGGAATCAAAAAGGACACATTTCCACCGGTTTAATATCCATTGCTCCTGTTTCTTGGCCCAAGCAGGTCTCTTCTTCTTATTGGTGTCCTTTAGTAGTGGTTTCTTTGCAGCAATTCGACCATGAAGGCCTGATTCACACAGGCCCCTCTGAACAGTTGATGTTGAGATGTGTCTGTGACTTGAACTCACTGAAGCATTTATTTGGGCTGCAATTTCTGAGGCTGGTAACTCTAATGAACTTATCCTCTGCAGAAGAGGTAACTCTGGGTCTTCCATTCCTGTGGCAGTCCTCATGAGAGCCAGTTTCATCATAGTGCTTGATGGTTTTTGGGACTGCACTTGAAGAAACGTTCAAAGTTCTTGACATTTTCCGTATTGACTGACCTTCATGTCTTAAGTAATGATGGACTGTCGTTTCTCTATGCTTATTTGAGCTTTTCTTGCCATAATATGGACTTGGTCTTTTAACAAATAGGGCTATCTTCTGTATACCCCCCCCCTACCTTGTCACAACACAACTGATTGGCTCAAACGCAGTAAGGAAAGAAATTCCACAAATTAACTTTTAAGAAGGCACACCTGTTAATTGAAATGTATTCCAGGTGACTACCTCATGAAGCTGGTTGAGAGAATGCCAAGAGTGTGCAAAGCTGTCATCAAGGCAAAGGGTGGCTATTTGAAGAGTCTCAAATATAACATATATTTTCATTTGTTTAACACTTTTTTGGTTATTACATGATTCCATATGTGTTATTTCATAGTTTTGATGTTTTCACTATTATTCTACAATGTAAAAAATAGTAAAAATAAAGAAAAACCCTTGAATGAGTAGGTGTGTGTCACGGTTTCGGCCGAGGCGGCCCCTCCTCCTTGTTCGGGCATGTTTCGGCGGTCGTCGTCTCCGGAGTACTAGCTGCCACCGTTCTATGTTTCTTGTTTGATTGGTTTTGTCTGTTTGTCACACCTGTTTTGTGTTATGTCTCATTAAGCACCCTATTTAGATCCTTGTTGTTAGTTAGGTGTTGTGTGTAATTGTTCCTTGTCGTGTTGCTGCGCTACCTGTATTTTGGTGCGCTATTTTGTAGCTTACCTCCTTGTTTGTATTTAGGAGAAGATTACGCACTTGTTTAGTGCGCCCGTTTGTGTACGCCTGTGCGCGCTTTTCTCGCCTCCGGGCTGGTTTTGGATTATTTTTGTGTGATCTACTAAGTATTTTGTTGGACTTTACTTCTGCGTCCTGCGCCTGATTCCACACCACACCTACCTACAGCAACTCGTGACAGAATTACACACCACATATGGAATCAGCAGGAGCACCCACCGATGGCATGGAGGAGCATCTTCGTGGTCAAGAGGATCGAATCAACCAAATCGGGCACGCCTTGGACCGCGTCATGAACACCCTCCATCGATGGGAGACCAGCGGGGTACCCACACCCCCACCTATCGCACCATCACCATCGGACAGCCCGCCCGTCCAACTACCGGAACCCAGTGGGATTCGGCTCTCGCTCCCGAGGGCGTACGACGGCACCGCTGCCGGGTGTCAGGGGTTCCTATTACAAGTGGAGCTCTACCTTGCCACTATACACCCGGCGCCCTCGGGATACGAGAGCATTTCCGCCCTCATCTCCTGTCTCACCGGCAAGGCGTTGGAGTGGGCCAACGCCGAATGGAGGGGAATAGACGCCGCCACAGTCACCTATGCGGAGTTCTCCCGCCGCTTCCGTGCTGTCTTCGACCATCCACCAGAAGGGAAGGCGGCGGGGGAGCGTCTATTCTACCTCCGACAGGGGATGAGGAGCGCTCAAGAGTTTGCGCTGGAGTTCCGGACTCTAGCGGCAGATGCAGGGTGGAATGAGAGGGCCCTCATAGACCACTTTAGATGTAGCCTTCGGGAGGACGTCCGCAGAGAGTTAGCGTGCAGGGATACTACACTAACATTTGACCAGTTGGTGGACATGGCCATTCGGCTGGACACCCTGCTCGCGACCCGCGGACGTCCCAGGTGGGGGCCTCCCATTCCACCCTCCAGCGCCTCCGAGCCGAGCCCGATGGAGCTTGGAGGTGCTGGCGCTAGAGGGAGGAGAGGAAGGAGCCCGAGGGGGGCAGTCTCCTGCACCAACTGTGGCCGCGGAGGGCACACCGCGGCTAGGTGCTGGGGAGGGTCTCCTGGTGAGGGAGATGGCAGGTCACACATTGGGGAGTCCTCCCAGGTGAGTAGGCGCCCTACTTACCCAGAGCTTTCTGTCATACACATTACATTACCTGTTTGTTTCCCACAGGTTGCACCTCGTTCCCAGCATAAGGCGCTAGTCGATTCAGGCGCAGCTGGGAATTTTGTAGATCGTAAATTCTGTGTAGAGTTAGGGATTCCCCTCCTTCCAGTCGATAAGCCCTTCCCTGTACATGCCTTAGATAGTCGTCCGTTAGGATCTGGATTGATTAGGGAGGTCACGGCGCCACTTAGGATGATGACGCAGGGGGGTCATGAGGAGACGATTCAACTCTATCTGATCGACTCTCCTGCGTATCCGGTGGTACTGGGGCTTCCCTGGTTGATTACCCATGATCCTACGATTTCGTGGCGAGAGAAGGCTCTTAAAGGGTGGTCTGCTCAGTGTGAGGGGCTATGTCTGGGTGTTTCCGTAGGGGCGACCTCGGTGGAGAGCCCGAACCAGATGCCAGCACTGCACATTCCGCCTGAGTATGAGGATTTGGCACTCGTGTTTAGTAAGACCAGAGCGGCACGGTTGCCGCCTCATAGACAGGGGGATTGTGCGATAGACCTCCAGACAGGAGCTGCGCTCCCGCGGAGCCATGTGTATCCTTTGTCACAGGAGGAGAAAAGGGCAATGGAGACTTACATTGCCGAGTCTCTGAGACAGGGATACATACGGCCCTCCACTTCTCCCGCGTCCGTGTATTGATTACCGCGGTCTCAATCAGGTGACTGTGAAATATAGTTATCCACTCCCGCTGATTGCGACCATGACGGAGTCATTACACGGGGCACGGTTCTTCACAAAATTGGACCTCAGGAGCGCATATAACTTGGTGCGCATTAGGGAGGGCGATGAGTGGAAGACAGCATTTAGTACTACCTCCGGCCATTACGAGTATCTCGTCATGCCATATGGGTTAATGAATGCTCCATCAGTCTTCCAATCGTTTGTAGATGAGATTTTCCGGGACATGCAGGCGCAGGGAGTAGTGGTGTACATAGATGATATTCTTGTGTACAGTTCTACTCGGGCCGAGCATGTAGCCCTGGTGCGCAGGGTATTGAGGAGACTGTTGGAGCATGACCTGTATGTCAAAGCCGAGAAATGTCTGTTCTTTCAGGAGTCAGTCTCCTTCTTGGGTTACCAGTTGTCTGTGTCAGGGGTGAGAATGGAGGTGGACCGAGTGTCTGCCGTGCGTAATTGGCAAACCCCAACTACGGTTAAAGAGGTGCAGCGGTTCTTGGGTTTTGCGAATTACTACCGGAGGTTTATCCGGGGTTTTGGACAGGTGGCAGCTCCCATAACGGGGGTCCGGTGCGCTTGCAGTGGTCGGCTGAGGCGGACAGGGCCTTTGGGAGACTGAAGGGCCTGTTTACCTCGGCTCCAGTGCTGGCGCACCCGGATCCCGCTTTACCCTTCCAAGTAGAGGTGGACGCATCTGAGGCCGGTATCGGGGCAGTTCTTTCACAACGGTCCGGCACACCACCTAAGCTCCGCCCCTGTGCTTTTTATTCTAAGAAGCTCAGTCCGGCGGAACGGAATTATGACGTAGGGGACAGGGAGCTGTTAGCCGTAGTACAGGCCCTAAAGGTGTGGAGGCATTGGCTTGAGGGGGCTCAACACCCTTTCCTCATTCTGACCGACCACCGTAACCTGGAATACATTCGGGCAGCTAGGAGACTGAATCCTCGCCAGGCTCGATGGACTATGTTTCTCGCCCGGTTTGTGTTCAAGATCACTTACATCCCTGGGTCCCAGAACGGGAAGGCAGATGCCCTGTCCCGGCGGTATGACACGGAGGAGAGGTGCGTGGAGCCCATTCCCATACTACCGGAGTCTTGTCTGGTGGCACCGGTGGTGTGGGAGGTCGATGCGGAGATCGAGCGGGCATTACGCACCGACCCTAGCCCTCCACAGTGTCCGGTGGGTCGGACGTACGTCCCGCTCGAGGTCCGGGATCGGCTGATTTATTGGGCTCACACGTCACCCTCCTCTGGACATCCAGGTATTGGCCGGACAGTGCACTGCCTTAGTACGAAGTACTGGTGGCCAACGTTAGCCAGGGATGTGAGGGTTTATGTCTCCTCCTGCTCAGTGTGTGCCCAGTGTAAGGCGCCCAGACACTTGCCCAGGGGTAAATTACAACCCCTGCCCGTTCCACAACGACCCTGGTCTCACCTCTCGGTGGATTTTGTTACCGACCTTCCCTCCTCACAAGGGAATACCACCATCCTGGTCGTTGTGGATCGGTTCTCGAAGGCCTGTCGTCTCCTTCCCATGCTGGGTCTTCCTACTGCCCTACAGACCGCTGAGGCTCTATTTACTCACGTCTTCCGGCAGTACGGGGTACCCGAGGATATAGTGTCCGATCGAGGCCCCCAGTTTACCTCCAGAGTCTGGAGAGCCTTTATGGAACGGTTGGGGGTCTCGGTGAGCCTTACCTCGGGTTACCACCCGGAGAGTAATGGGCAGGTCGAACGAGTCAACCAGGATGTGGGTAGGTTTCTGAGGTCATATTGTCAGGGCCGGCCGGAGGAGTGGGCGAGATATGTGCCCTGGGCCGAGATGGCACAGAACTCTCTCCGCCACTCCTCCACTAGACTAACCCCTTTCCAGTGTGTGTTAGGGTACCAGCCGGTTCTGGCACCTTGGCATGAGAGCCAGATCGAGGCCCCTGCTGTGGATGAGTGGGTGCGGCGCTCGGAGGAGACGTGGAACGCTGCACACGTCCATCTGCAGCGAGCCATCCGTCGACAGAAGACGAGCGCCGACCTACACCGCAGTGAGGGGCCAGTGTACGCACCTGGAGATCGAGTCTGGCTCTCAACCAGAAACCTGCCCCTCCGCCTGCCCTGCCGGAAGCTGGGTCGGCGGTTTGTGGGGCCTTTTAAAGTCCTGAGGAGATTGAACGAGGTGTGTTACAGGTTACAACTGCCCATTGATTACAAGAATATTAACCCCTCGTTCCATGTGTCTCTCCTCAGGCCGGTGGTAGCTGGTCCACTCCAGGACTTTGAGATTGAGGAGACTCCTCCGCCCCCGTTGGACATCGAGGGGGCTCCGGCGTACACTGTTCGGACCATCCTGGATTCGAGACGCCGGATGGGGGGTCTCCAATATCTCGTGGAGTGGGAGGGGTACGGTCCGGAGGAGCGGTGCTGGGTGCCGAGGAGGGACATTCTGGATCCGTCCCTGCTGACCGAATTCCATCGTGGTCATCCTACGCGCCCTGCTCCGCGTCCTCCTGGTCGTCCCCGAGGCCGGGGGCGGCGCACGGCTGGAGCCGCGCGTCAAGGGGGGGGTACTGTCACGGTTTCGGCCGAGGCGGCCCCTCCTCCTTGTTCGGGCAGGTTTCGACGGTCGTCGTCTCCGGAGTACTAGCTGCCACCGTTCTATGTTTCTTGTTTGATTGGTTTTGTCTGTTTGTCACACCTGTTTTGTGTTATGTCTCATTAAGCACCCTATTTAGTTCCTTGTTGTTAGTTAGGTGTTGTGTGTAATTGTTCCTTGTCGTGTTGCTGCGCTACCTGTATTTTGGTGCGCTATTTTGTAGCTTACCTCCTTGTTTGTATTTAGGAGAAGATTACGCACTTGTTTAGTGCGCCCGTTTGTGTACGCCTGTGCGCGCTTTTCTCGCCTCCGGGCTGGTTTTGGATTATTTTTGTGTGATCTTCTAAGTATTTTGTTGGACTTTACTTCTGCGTCCTGCGCCTGATTCCACACCACACCTACCTACAGCAACTCGTGACAGTGTGTCCAAACTTTTGACTGGTAGTGTATATATACATACACATTTATACAACGGGTAGGTCTAATCCTGAATGCTGATTGGTTAAAACCACATTCCAGCCGGTGTCTATTCCACAAGTTACCACTGGCTAAATCTATGACGTTAAAATGCCTATTTACTCTGCTCCATCTGACTGCGCAATCCAGTCGCATCAGCCCAGCCAGGCTCATGTCTATCTTTATTTCCCAAACACAATTCAACACAATCACCTTTTTTTATTTTAATAATTTTAATAATCGTTTAACACAGGATTAACACCTAACTAACACTTTGAACCTCATATGCCAGCGATAATTCCTTGCATTACACCTGAGAAGAAAACACTTCAATTTGCTCAACTTTCCATTGGCTCAACCATTGGCTCAACTTACCCCAAGGCAAACATTTAGACTATATTAGCCCACACAGCTACAAGGATGCAATTTCATGCTAGGTTGAAGCATATAAAGATCCCAACTGTTGTATAGAACAATCTTTAAATTATCTACTTTGGTTTAGATACAAGCATCATGAAACATCTAACACAAATTAATTTGACTTGGTCAAAATCCGTTTTTTGGACCTAACTTGCTTACCACTTTTTCCATGTGGTTTCTTACTTCACATACTCCATTAAATAATGACCTCTTCCTAAATATTTGGTCAAATTATTAATTTTGTGTATGGTTTCCTAGAAACAAGGATGTCTCAACTTACTCCATTGGTTCAACTTTGTGTGTGTGTGTGTGTGTGTGTGTGTGTGTGTGTGTGTGTGTGTTTGTTGGGCCATTTCAACGTCATCATGAGTTCAACGATGGTGTGCATGAAGGATATTTAGAGGGGTTAGGGAGGGGCTGTTCAAATGAGCTAAAATGGCGTTCCTGATTGTTGATTGGCAGATCAGTGGGTTAGCTCTGACCTGGGGGGGTCCCATGTGCCTGATGGGGTGTTCTGTTAGACATGGCATGTTTAAGCATGGTTTACACACACACACACACACACACACACACACACACACACACACACACACACACACACACACACACGTTAAACACAGCCCCCTGGTGACACATGATTGACAGCTGAGGGTCAGAGGTCAGCCATTCTACTATTTATACACACACACACATGCACTGGCCAAAGCGAGTGAAACTATTCAATCCATCTGTGACATTTTTAGATGAAACATGTTGATGCTAGAACAGCGTACGGTTCCAGAACAGGCCAGAGGAATAAGAAAGACAGACAACCTCCATGAAGAACAGATTAAGACAGAACCTTCATTGCAGGTGTAAATAAATAAGCCAGTGGTGTCTGCCATAGAGGTGAGTCCACCTCTCTTTATCCCTCCACCCTATCATCTATAAATATCTGGCTCACCTCATGTTCACAAGCACAGGGCCCAGGAGATTTGGAAAGTCTTTAAGATATGTGCTCACTTAAAATCACTGGGAAAAGGGTCCCTTTGAGCTAGCCTAATATTATAATTAATTAATTTACTCCCTCTTAGGATATTGTCTGAATACATTGACCTTTTTGGAAATAGCCCTCTAATTCTTACCAGCTTTCATTTACATTTAAGTAATTTAGCAGACGCTCCTATCCAGAGCGACTTACAGTTAGTGAGTGCATACATTTTCATACTGGCCCCCCATGGGAATCGAACCCACAACCCTGGCATTGCAAGCACCATGCTCTACCAACTGAGCTACACGGGGCCCCTTTTCTGTTGCATTTACAGACTAAACTTGTTTGTATCTTTCTTTCTCGCTCTCTCGCTCTCGCTCTCTCTCTCTCGTAATATATGGGAGAGGTTTTCACTGAGTCCTCCGCTTGGGTAAAGCTCTGTGAGGAGGAGTGATCCCTGGCTTATGTGTGCGCGTCGGTGCATGCTTGCCTGTGTGTGTGCCAGCGTATATGTTCGTACTTTAGGTGTGTGTGCTTCCTTGCGTGCGAGTGTGTGAGCCCTAGCTTTATCTCAGGGCTGTTCCACAGAGAAGAGAACAGAAACTTTTCTTATTACCGGAGAGAGGGAGAGAATAGCAGGCGGCTAAGTCTCTGTCTATCTCTATCTCTGTCTCTGTCTCAGCGGTAGCCCACTCCCAGGGGTATAGTGGGTCTTCTGTAACTCTGACTGAAGTTCACAAGGGTTAGGTTAGTTAGTATACTCAGGAGGAGGGGAGGAGGAGGGGAGGGAGGGGTTAAGGAGGATTGGAACAATGTCAGTTTTAGAACAGAACTTTAAAGCTCCTAGTACCAGAGTGATTGAGGACGATGGCGTCATGTCGTTATCTACAGGTCTCTGGGAATGAGAGAAGAGAGAAGAGAAAAGAAGAAGAGACTGAAAGTGTATAAATGTGTGATAAGTGCTGTAGGCTATATAAGTATGCTAAGTTTGGGGGGGGGGGGGGGGGGAGCTCAGTGACCTTCAGAGAGTCAGCTCGCTGAAACAGTCAGGCACAGTTCTCGTTCATGCCCTCACCATGAAACAAAACTAATTAAAGAGGATTGGATCTTGTTGGATGGGTGAATGGATGAATGGATGGATGGATGAAAGGAAGGACAAATAGTAAAGTAACAAATAGACAAATATGTTAAAAGCTTATGATAAATTACATCTTGCGTGTCTGGGTGATAGTGACTGTGATCCTCACACCCCACTGGTCGTCAAGGACGACTGTCTGTCATCTGAGAGGCTCCACTTATTGTCATGGAGACAGTTACCCAGTTCCAGTCTAACTTCTAGCTCCTTTTACAAGACAGTGCGAGGAACACGGTGAAAGTTCCTTTCTTTTCTGATCTATGCAGTGCCCAGGATGTATATATATGGCTAGAGGTCCATTTGGAATTTGCTGCTCGTCTGCCACCGTGATTGGCACTGCAACGGGTCACTGTCTCCAAGAGCGTGAAGGGGGTGGAGATCGGTTAAAGTCTCTGAGAGGGGGAAAAATACACATGCTCCATGTATAAGGGATGGCATCAAGTCAAAGCTAGCTTAGCTTCTCTGCAGTGATGCCACCTTTGCTGGGACCTGAGGTAGCCTACTCTCACCCTGTAGCCCACCACAGGGGCATGGTATGGAGACTTCAGAGATCATGTATAGTACCCTACGTATTGTACCCCAAAGTGTGTTGATACAGGTTACACACGTCTTCTTAAAGCCTGATTGCTTCTAAATCTTTGATTGTACCTTATTGGGGTTGGCCGGCCCATGTGGCAGGGTGATCAGTGTGTGGACCTCCCACTCCCCCTACTGGTCATCTGAGTGCAGGGCACCCTCCTGATCTACGACATTGTTTATCTTGCCCCGCTCTACGCTATGCTCTGCACTGACCAACACCATACAATGACCGAGTGCATTCACTGATGTGAAATATCTTGATGTACACTGAACAAAAATACAAACGCAACATGTAAAGTGTTGGTCCCATGTTTCATCAGCTGAAATAAAAGATCCCAGGAATGTTCCTTATGCACATAAAGCTTATTTCTCTCAAATTCTGTGCACACATTTGTTTACATCCCTGTTAGTGAGCATTTCTCCTTTCCCAAGATAATCATCCACCTGACAGGTATGGCATATCAAGAAGCTGATTAAACAGCATGATCATTACACAGGTGCATCTTGTGCTGAGGACAATAAATGGCCACTAAAATGTGCATTTTGTCACAACACAAAGCTACAGATGTCTCAAGTTTTGAGGGAGCGTGCAATTGGCATGTTGACTGCAGGAATGTCCACCAGAGCTGTTGCCAGAGAATTCAATGTTAATTTCTCTACCATATGCCGCCTCCAACGTTGTTTTAGAGAATTTAGCAGTACGTCCAACCGGCCTCACAACCGCAGGCCACCTGTATGGTGTCGTGTGGGCGAATGGTTTGCTGATGTCAACGTTGTGAACAGAGTGCCCCATGGTTGCGGTGGGGTTATGGTATGGGCAGGCATAAGCTACAGACAACGAACACAAACGCATTTTATCGATGGCAATTTAAATGCACAGAGTTACCGTGACGACCACATCATCACCCTGTATTGATAATATTTTTACCAATATGGCTGAGCATTACTCCAAAGCTATAACAGTGGCACTGGGTTGTAGGGATCGTAAGTTGGTTGCACTTATAAGAAAAATCTAAATACCCAATGCTGGCCCCAAGGTAATCTACTGACGGTTGTACCAGGGGTTCAATCAGGATTCATTTGTAGACGAGGTTAAGAATGTTCAATGTCTAAAAGTGTGTAGTGAAGATGATCCTGAAATGGCATTAAGTGTGTTTATGAAATTATTGTTGATAACCATGCCCCATTAAGAAAACTTACTGTAAGGTCAAACAGTGCCTCATGGATTGATGATGAGCTGAGAAATCTGATGGTTCAGCGTAATGATGCCAAAAAGGTAGCAGACAGATCTGGCACTCTGTCTGATAAGCAAAGTTGTTGTAAATTAGTGACCAAACTAAACAAATGTAAAAACAAGGGATGTTATCAGCACACAAATGATTAAGTTAAGAATGATGGGGAAAAAACTGTGGAGAACTCTGAATTACATAATGGGTAGGAATTCAAACATATCTGCCTCTTTTGTTGAAACAGAAGATGTATTTATTACTAAACCATGTGACATTGCTAATTAATGTAGTAACTACTTTACAGGCAAGGTAGACATATTGAGAAATGCCATGAGTCCAACTGATGGCTCACTGTCATATACCCTTATAAAATATCATGAAAGAGAGGCAATGCATGTTTTAATTTCACAAAGTAGAAAAAGAAGAGGTTGAAAAGATGCTGTTGTTGCTTTCTGATGACAAATCACCAGGTACAGATAATCTTGATGGAAAATTGCTTAGAGTCACAGCCAACCATATACCAAGTGCTTGACGAGTGGGGAGTGCCCAGAAATTTGGAAAAGTCAAAGGTCATTCCTCTGCCTAAAGATAAAAATGTTTTACCTTCACTGGTCCTAACAGCCATCCTATAAGCTTGCTGCCTGTGTTGAGCAAATTAATTGCACAATTTTTGTTTATGCAAATCCAGGATTATTTCTCATGTAACGGTCTGATGACGGGTTACCAGCATTCATACAGAGGTCATTCTACATGTATGGTCTTAGTGCAAATGACAGATGATTGGCTAAATAGTATGGATTACAGGAAGTTAGTGGGTGCAGTGTTGTTAGACTTTAGTGCTGCTTTTGATGTAATTGATAGGTTAACTTGAATGTTATGGATTCACATCCACTGCTCAATCCTAGATGGAAAGCTAACTATCCAGGAGAAGGCGAAGAGTTTTCTTTAAAGGTCCAATGCAGCTGTTTTTATCTCAATATCAAATCATTTCTGGGTAACAAGTAAGTACCTTACTGTGAATTTTATTTTATTTGTTCAATTAACATGGTCAAAGATAAACAAAAATAGCTTGTTAGCAAAGAGCAATTTCGCAAGCAAGAATTTTCTGAAAACTAGCTGTTATTGGCAGAGAGGTTTGGAACTCTTTCTTATTGGTCTATTCAATAATTGAATGCTTGATGATGTCACCAGGCCAAAACTCCATGCCTCCAAAACAGTCTTTTCTAACAGCTCTTACACTAAAAGGGCATTATCATCATTTTCACAATTCCACAGTATTATTCCATCCTCCGTGTGGAAATATATATAAAACACAGGAAAATCACTTTTTTGACTGCACTGGGCCTTTAATGGAAGTTTCTCAGACAGTAATGTTATATCTAAGCTGTGGTATTCCACAAGGGAACTGCCTAGGCCCACTCCTCTACTCAGTTTTTACTAATAATTTACTGTATGTAAATTAATTGAAAAAGCAAATGTGGTTATGTATGCTGATGACTCTACAATGTATAGTGCTGCATCAGCACATGAGTTAACTGATGTACTGAGCAATGAATTAAGAACTGTGTCTGAGTGGGTTGCTATGAAAAAAATTGTGTTAAACATTTCCAAGACCAAATGTATTGTGTTTGGCCCTAGAAATATGCTCGCTGGTGACCCGCAATTAAACTTGTCAATGGATGGGGTGCCTGTAGAACAAGTGAAAAAGACCAAACTACTTGGCGTTACGTTGGACGCATCACTATTCTTGTCTGATCATATCGGTTTTTTTTTGTTGTTGTTTTTTTAATTTATTTGGGGTAGATCAGCTTTAATATTGCAGATAGATTGTAACTTCCATCGATGTAATTGTCTGCATCACTTCCAATCCCCCATATGTTTTTTTCCCCTCACAAATATATATATATACACATACATATATATATACACATACATATATATATACATACATATGTATATACACATACATACATATATATATACACACATACATACATACATATATACATACATACAGTGAGGGAAATAAGTATTTGATCCCCTGCTGATTTTGTAGGTTTGCCCACTGACAAAGAAATGATCAGTCTATAATTTTAATGGTAGGTTTATTTGAACAGTGAGAGACAGAATAACAACTAAAAAATCCAGAAAAACGCATGTCAAAAATGTTATAAATTGATTGGAATTTTAATGAGGGAAATAAGTATTTGACCCCCTCTCAATCAGAAAGATTTCTGGCTCCCAGGTGTCTTTTATACAGGTAACGAGCTGAGATTAGGAGCACACTCTTAAAGGGAGTGCTCCTAATCTCAGCTTGTTACCTGTATAAAAGACACCTGTCCACAGAAGCAATCAATCAATCAGATTCCAAACTCTCCACCATGGCCAAGACCAAAGAGCTCTCCAAGGATGTCAGGGACAAGATTGTAGACCTACACAAGGCTGGAATGGGCTACAAGACCATCGCCAAGCAGCTTGGTGAGAAGGTGACAACAGTTGGTGCGATTATTCGCATATGGAAGAAACACAAAATAACTGTAAATCTCCCTCGGCCTGGGGCTCCATGCAAGATCTCACCTCATGGAGTTGCAATGATCATGAGAACGGTGAGGAATCAGCCCAGAACTACACGGGAGGATCTTGTCAATGATCTCAAGGCAGCTGGGACCAAGAAAACGATTGGTAACACTCTACACCGTGAAGGACTGAAATCCTGCAGCGCCCGCAAGGTCCCCCTGCTCAAGAAAGCACATATACAGGGCCGTCTGAAGTTTGCCAATGAACATCTGAATGATTCAGAGGAGAACTGGGTGAAAATGTTGTGGTCAGATGAGACCAAAATCGAGCTCTTTGGCATCAACTCAACTCGCCGTGTTTGAAGGAGGAGGAATGCTGCCTATGACCCCAAGAACACCATCCCCACTGTCAAACATGGAGGTGGACACATTATGCTTTGGGGGTGTTTTTCTGCTAAGGGGACAGGACAACTTCACTGCATCAAAGGGACGATGGACGGGGCCATGTACCGTCAAATCTTGGGTGAGAACCGCCTACCCTCAGCCAGGGCATTGAAAATGGGTTGTGGATGGGTATTCTAGCATGACAATGACCCAAAACACACAGCCAAGGCAACAAAGGAGTGGCTCAAGAAGAAGCACATTACGGTCCTGGAGTGGCCTAGCAAGTCTCCAGACCTTAATCCCATAGAAAATCTGTGGAGGGAGCTGAAGGTTCGAGTTGCCAAACGTCAGCCTCGAAAACGTAATGATTTGGAGAAGATCTGTAAAGAGGAGTGGAACAAAATCCCTCCTGAGATGTGTGCAAACATGGTGGCCAACTACAAGAAACGTCTGACCTCTGTGATTGCCAACAAGGGTTTTGCCACCAAGTACTAAGTCATGTTTTGCAGAGGGGTCAAATACTTATTTCCCTCATTAAAATGCAAATCAATTCATAACATTTTTGCCATGCGTTTTTCTGGATTTTGTTGTTGTTATTCTGTCTCACTGTTCAAATAAACCTACCATTAAAATTATAGACTGATCATGTCTTTGTCAGTGGGCAAACGTACAAAATCAGCAGGGGATCAAATACTTTTTCCCTCACTGTACATACATATATATATATACACATACATACACACACATATACATATCCTTATTTTTTTATATTTACCTTTATTACTTTCCAACCCCACCACCCCTTCCCTAATTGGAGTAAACTAGTGAACAACAATGCTTAGGCCTCTACTTCCAGCTTATACATACTATATACATTTTATGGACACAGTCAATTTTACAATAATTATATTTTGTTTGTTTTTACTCCTGAACTTCCTCTACCCTCAACCTCTCCGATCATTTTCATGATGCCCATCTATATGCCATATCTTTCTAACTGTGCTCTTTCACAAAAGCTCTCAACCTATAACCTATATACTTATTATGGACACACTATGCTTACATTATTAGTTATCTTGTTGTTATTAGTCAACAACATTGTTATTAAAATGGGAAAAGGTATAGCTGTGACAAAAAAATGCAACATCCTCCACTCTTTGTCAGGTGATTCAATCTTTAGTCCTGTCACACCTAGAGTACTGCCCAGTCATATGGTTGTCTGCTGCAGCAACAAAACATGGTTTAAAATTCCAGCTAGCTCAAAACAGAGTTGCCAGACTAGCTCTTCATTGCTCTGCTCGTACAAATATCAACCAAATGAATCATAACTTCTCATGGCTTTCTGTTGAAATTTAATTATTTTCCAGTCTAGATTTTTCACAAATGCAATCCTGTTCAAGAAACCCCATTATTTGTCAAACCAATTACTGCATACCGGCAATAGACATAATCACCAAGCCAGACAGGCAAGTGTGGGGCATCTGATACCCCCCAGATCTAGGACAAATCTCCTCAAATCAACAGTTATATAAAAGAGCCATCACTGAATGGAACTCCTTACCAACTCATATTTCCCAAGCGAAAAGTAAATTCACATTCAAGAAAACATTAACATCTAATGAGATTGACCATATGACTGGACAGATACTGATCCTTGAATATGTTTATTGACTGTTAAATGTTACCATTCAGGTATTTTAAATGTCTGTAATGTCTACTTGTTGTTTTTTAAATGTATGTATATTGTAAAGTATTTTTGTCTGCAATGTCTTTTTTGTTATGTGTCGGACTCAAGGGAGACTAGCTGTCTTCATGGCATCAGCTAATGGGGATCCTAATAAAATTAAATCACACACACACACACACACACAGTCAAGCTCATACACTCTCTCTCTGTGTGTGTGTGTGTGTGTGTGTGTGTGTGTGTGTGTGTGTGTGTGTGTGTACTAGGGTGATGGCAGCTAATCTCCAAGGTCGTCCCCTGTTTCAACACAACCTTGCGGGTTAATCCTTAATGACCGCAGAGTGGCAGCACTAAAAGAAAACATACACACTGTCGTTTATTCCTTTATTCTGTCCCTCCACACATTAATAACCTGGGAGGTGATTGGATCTGGCTGCTGTGAGAGGTCTCTATAGGGCTCTTATTCTTCAATTTCTCTGCCTGTTACTCCATCAGGCAGCAGTTCACAGGCCGCAGCCTGGGAATACAGTTTGATCTGTGGCCCATAAAGTCCCCCACAAGACTGAGCAGGTTCCGCCCCTGCCCCCTTCTTATTCCTGCCCAGCTCTCCTTGTGAAACAAAAAGTGTGTGTTTGTGTGTGTGTGTTTGTGCATGCGTGCGTGCGCGTGCCTGTGTCCCAAGACTGAGCGATGTCACCCTGTCCTCCCCTCCTTTCCACCTCTCCTCTGCACAAAATAATGATCCTTCTCTCTGGGTGTTAATGGTGGGCACATTATTAATCTCTCCTACCAATTTGGCTCCTTTCAGAGAGGAAGGCATGTGAAGAGTCAGGGAGGAGGATTAAATATATAGAAGAACGGACAGAGGGAAGGAAGAGAAAAAGGAGTGAAGGAATTAAGAGAGATGTGACAAGGTGTGAGGAGTCAGAAAATACTATTAAATATGTAGAGGAAGAATGGCGGACGGAGGGAAGAGAAAAAAGGAAAGAGTGAAGAAAGAGAAGAAGTGATAGACGGTGTGTCTGTCATAGTGGAAGCCGTCACTGAACATCTGTGACCTTTTTAGATGATAGGCCTGTTACTGCGGTGACACGACCCCCAGTGTCAAAGCTCCGCCTTTATTATTACCTTTTCTGAGGCCTGCCATTGGACAGGGACAAAGTGCTAATTTAAATAAATCCCATCAGCCCCTCACACAGTAAAAGCCAGAGGAATACGTATCACTCCTGGGACTGAGAGACTATGGTAGAGGACACTACTTCTACTGGTGTTGACTTGAGATACAGTCTGAAATAGATCATATGTTACTTACTTACTTACTTACTTAGGCCCATCGCTCCCCAGGGAGCATAGGCCATCGACAACTCCTTTCAATGGCACTCTGTTCTGGGCAGTCTTCTCAATCTCGTTCTATCCCATGCCAGATGTTTTGGTGTCTGCTTCAATCTCCGCCTCCAGGTGTGTAACCTCCAGGTAACCATGAGTACTGGAGTTTTTCCTGGTCAGGTCGTGTGGTCACGAAACACTCCTGGCCCTGTGCAAATAGTAGAAGAACAAGTTCCCAGGATAAAAAATCCCTTGTTGGTGAATGATACTAAAAACATATAATCCATGCTGACCTTCATCGGACTGTATTACCCAATTACTAAAGATCCCAGCGTATAACTCACATTTTCACACAAATATCTCATTGACATCAATGCGTGATTTATATCTTAAGTTAGGTTTCGGTCTTAAAAGACTAAAAGAAGCAATCTAGCCTCAGACTCTTGCTCCAATGATTTATCAAAAAGTCATAAAGCAACGTCTCAGCAGCCAGTTGTCTTCGTTAGGCTTTCTTTCATTATGGCTGAGACCAGCAAACCCATAAAAGCGTGTCCAACCTTCTAAGTTCAACTCCGCACTAAAGGCAGAGGTTTTGGGCCCATTTCAGGATGTATCAGTGGGGATATATGGGCTGTCAGAGGCCAGACAAGATCATAAAACAGACCAGTGATTGACTGTGACTTAATGGAAGGAAAGGATCAATAAGCAATATCAGAAGTTTTAACACAAGGCAATACACATGAACCTTTACCAACTGCACAATGTCACTCACTCACTGTTCATAAAAGTTTCTCCTCCTCATCCCTTAGGACAAAATGGGATAAATCCATCAAAAACTCTGCCTGGTTTTTATAGTCATTCCTCCTTTTCTCATCCCCCCTCCTTTCCTCTTCCCTCATCTCCATTTTGATGTCTGTCTATTAGTGGAGGGTGAGGCCTTCCCTGTTCTCGCATCCAGGGTCTAAATTAGCTCAATCAGCCCCCTTTCACCTCCCCTCGCTGAGCCTGGAGCTGAGTGACATACTGGTCCCCTGGGAGGAGCTAGACTCACAGACCTAGAGCAGAGCTCAGCGACAGACAGATAGATAGGCCTACAGATAGATATAGACAGAGACAGACAGGACAGAGAGGGAGAGAGGAGATGAGGAAGGGCTTGAAAACTATTACAGACTACAAAGGGAAGCACAGCCGCGAGCTGCCCAGTGACACAAGACTTCCAGACGAGCTAAACCACTTCTATGCTCGCTTCGAGGCAAGCAACACTGAAGCATGCATGAGAGCACCAGCTGTTCCGGATGACTATTTGATCACGCTCTCCGTAGCCGATGTGAGTAAGACCTTTAAGCAGGTCAACATTCACAAGGCCGCAGGGCCAGACGGATTACCAGGATGTGTACTCCGAGCATGTGCTGACCAACTGGCAAGTGTCTTCACTGACATTTTCAACATGTCCCTGACTGAGTCTGTAATACCAACATGTTTCAAGCAGACCACCATAGTCCCCGTGCCCAAGGACACTAAGATAACCTGCCTAAATGACTACCGACCCGTAGCACTGACGTCTGTAGCCATGAAGTGCTTTGAAAGGCTGGTCATGGCTCACATCAACACCATTATCCCAGAAACCCTAGACCCACTGCAATTTGCATACCGCCCCAACAGATCCACAGATGATGCAATCTCTATTGCACTCCACACTGCCCTTTCCCACCTGGACAAGAGGAACACCTACGTGAGAATGCTATTCATTGACTACAGCTCAGCGTTCAACACCATAGTGCCCTGAAAGCTCATCACTAAGCTAAGGATCCTGGGACCTAACAACTCCCTCTGCAACTGGATCCTGGACTTCCTAACGGGCCGCCCCCAGGTGGTAAGGGTAGGTAACAACACATCTGCCACACTGATCCTCAACACGGGGGCCCCTCAGGGGTGCGTGCTCAGTCCCCTCCTGTACTCCCTGTTCACCCATGACTGCATGGCCAGGTACGACTCCAACACCATCATTAAGTTTGCCGACGACACAACAGTGGTAGGCCTGATCACCGACAACGATGAGACAGCCTATAGGGAGGAGGTCAGAGACCTGGCCGTGTGGTGCCAGGATAACAACCTCTCCCTCAACGTGACCAAGACAAAGGAGATGATTGTGGACTACAGGAAAAAAAAGAGGACTGAGCACGCCCCCATTCTCATCGACGGGGCTGTAGTGGAACAGGTTGAGAGCTTCAAGTTCCTTGGTGTCCACATCGCCAACGAACTATCATGGTCCAAACACACCAAGACAATCGTGAAGAGGGCACGACAAAGCCTATTCCCTCTCAGGAGACTGAAAAGATTTGGCATGGTTCCTCAGATCCTCAAAAGGTTCTACAGCTGCACCATCGAGAGCATCCTGACCGGTTGCATCACCGCCTGGTATGGAAACTGTTCGGCCTCCGACCTCAAGGCACTACAGAGGGTAGTGCGTACGGCCCAGTACATCACTGGGGCCAAGCTTCCTGCCATCCAGGACCTCTATACCAGGCGGTGTCAGAGGAAGGCCCTCAAAATTGTCAAAGACTCCAGCCACCCTAGTCATAGACTGTTCTCTCTGCTACCGCACGGCAAGCGGTACCGGAGTGCCAAGTCTAGGTCCAAAAGACTTCTCAACAGCTTCTACCCCCAAGCCATAAGACTCCTGAACAGCTAATCATGGCTACCCGGACTATTTGCACTGCCCCCCCACCCCATCTTTTTATGCTGCTGCTAATCTGTTAATTATTTATGCATAGTCACTTTAACTCTACCCACATGTACATGTACCGGTGCAGAGTCAATGTGCCCCCGCACATTGACTCTGCACCGGTACCCCCCCTGTATATATAGCCTCCCTACTGTTATTTTATTTTTTTAATAAAAAAGTAAA